>NW_027150644.1:5000-9905 GCF_001643675.1 Monocercomonoides exilis | reverse complement strand
GCTATCAAGCAAGATTACCCGCTGAACTGAAGCATCTTAATAAGCGGAGGAAAAGAAACTAACGAGGATTCCTTTAGTACCTGCGAGGGAAGAAGGAAAAGCCCAAAGTTAAAATCTATTATGAGTTAGTTGAGAAGGAAGGCAACTTTTGACTTGGCTGACAATTGATAGAAAAGTAATAAGAGTTGTACTTTAAAGATGTAATTTCTTGGGGGTCAAACTCTGAGAGATTAATGTCAGTGACGGGAATATGATTTAGAGATCAAAATTTCTATTTTTGTTTTTGGAAAGGAATGCCGGAGAGGGTAATAGCCCCGTTTATATAGTAAAAGTAGATCTCGATTCCTACTGAAGGAAGATGTGGCAGGGTCAAACTTGTCATGGCTTTTTTGGTTTAAATGTCACGGTTGGACATTACAATCAGAGTCGGGTTGTTTGAGATTGCAACCCAATTGGGTGGTAAGCTTCATCCAAGGCTAAATATTGACAAGAGACCGATAGCGAACAAGTACCGTGAGGGAAAGATGAAAGAACTTTGAAAAGAGAATGAAAGTAGTGCTTGAAACTGCCAAAAGGACAAGCGATATAAAATTTAGAAAGTGCAGAGATGTTTTTTATTAATATAATTAAATTATTTTCTTATGGACATGGAATACTAGAGGGTTGGTGTATTGTGGCCTGAGTGACTTGTGTTTAACTGTAAAGTCGGGGGATACATATGAATAGTAATTTATAATTGTTATTGATATCTGATATAAACCCGTGCTTATAAGGATATAAAAGAAAAGGTGTAACAGCCGAAACCACTTTGCTCAGGATAGCATCATTTCCTTCTCTTCATAGTTCCTTGGGAGTTATGGATGAATGTTAAACATAAGAATGCGGTCAATGGTATTCTATAGTTTTGATAATAACCGAAATCCACATAGGAGGAAAGGTGGGAATAGACATTATTGAATATTGTCAGGTTTTTTATTAAACTTGATGATTTCCTATTCTGTTATAATCCTGAAGCAAGACTTACCTATTGGATTCGATACAGGGATAGAATACTTATGTAATAAGCATCTCGAGAATATGGATTGGTTAAAGATATCAGATACGGGATGGAAATATCGAGAATACCAGAGTTTACATATATTAGTTCTGGGATGATATTTTTCAATTTATTCCAAATTTTTTAATTAAATCAGATGAGTTGAGAAGAAACTTGTTTTCTTTTCTTCATATTTGGTTTTTAAAAGATTTGTTTCGATTGGTTAAGCTCGCCTTGATTATATTGAATTAAGAATAAATGGTAATATTGTCTTATTTATTAGTGAACTAATTGATCTTAAATATGGCGATTCTAATATCGATTTCCTATTCCAAATAAGAAGAATTGACTTTGTTGATGCGCTTTATATCGCCCCGTCTTGAAACACGGACCAAGGAGTCTATCAGATATGCGAGTATTCGGGTGGATAAAACCCAGGGATGCGTAATGAAAGTGAAGGGGATTATTTGGAAAGCCCTTAAATGTGAAGGGGTTATTCGCCGAGAGGGTAAATCCTTTTGGTGGAGATCCTGGCAACATTGACCAACCATAAAGTTTTTGTTAAAAGGTAGTTTTGGGATAAAACTCGGCTGCTTTCTTATGGTTTGAGTTATAGCATATCTGCTAGGACCCGAAAGATGGTGAACTATGCCTGAATCAGGGTGAAGTCAGAGGAAACTCTGATGGAAGCTCGTAGCGATACTGACGTGCAACTCGTTCGTCAAATTTGGGTATAGGGGCGAAAGACTCATCGAACCATCTAGTAGCTGGTTCCCTCCGAAGTTTCCCGGATAGCAGGAGCTTATAATGAAAGAATGTTTTGTCAGGTAAAGCGAATGATTAGAGGTCTTGGAGAAATAATTTCTTCAACCTATTCTCAAACTCTAAATTGGCAAGGTAATCTTTTAGTGTTCTATTGATGAAGCTGGTAAGAAGGCTTGTAGAATGCTATTTTAAGGAGTCTGGACGTGCTGATTGTTTTGGTTTGCATTTTAAGAAAACCCTAAACATCCGTAGGACTCCGGTAGTCTTTATAAGGATTTGTTTTCTACTACTCGAAAAAGTTGTTTGAAAATCTTTTAGATAAACTTTGATTAACTAATAAAAAGAAAACCCATATTTTTTGAGAAAAATAATAAGCTCTTAGTGGGCCATTTTTGGTAAGCAGAACTGGCGATGCGGGATGAACCGAACGTCATGTTAAAGTGCCTAAATATATGCTCATATAGATACCAGAAAAGGTGTCAATTCATTTTGACAGCAGGACGGTGGCCATGGAAGTTGGTATCCGCTAAGGAGTGTGTAACAACTCACCTGCCGAATGAATTGGCCCTGAAAATGGATGGCGCTGGAGCATATGTAATAGCGATGATACTTATACATGACTAAGCTATGATAGGGAAGTTATAGCTTATGTAGGAGGGCGTGTCGATCAAAAAGGAATAAAAGGTATTTTGGGGTGATAGGGAAATTTATTTTTCTATTGTTCTGGATATTTTTTAATAAGTTTTGAAGTTTGTATGTGAATACAAATGGAACGGTCGATAGTGCTGATCTTGGTGGTAGTAGCAAATATTCAAATGGGAGGACCTTCCCAAATGGGGTAATACTTTGAAGACTGAAGTGAAGAAAGGTTCCATGTGAATCTCATTGAGACATGGGTTAGTCGATCCTAAGGTATCGGTTAAATACCGTTTGTTTTCTAAAAATATTCTTAACGAATCGCAAGATTTTGTTAAGTGTGATATATTTATAGAAATCGAAAGGGAAATAGGTTAATATTCCTATACCGAAATAATAAAGAAAAATTTGGTTTCAAGACTTGTAACAGAGTTTTGGAATAACACTAAAAATGTGTGGAGAACAAAAGCGGTAACGCAAAGAAGCCTGAACTCATCGGTAAACATCCCGGGAAGAGTTTTCTTTTCTTCTTAACGACTGATGAAGCTATATAATTAATTTATAAGTTATAAGTTACTTGCTATAGCGGTGACCATGAAAACGATTTATTCGGAGAAGTGGTTACCCAGTCGGAAGAGCCCTCAACTAAATAAAAATGCAGTTTAGAGAAACCTCGCAAGAGGTACCTTTTAACTGTATTTGAGGTCTTGTATTTCATTATACAGGGATGCAAGTATTATTTGGTCTGGTGCATGTTTAACGATCCATGAAACTTCAGGGGACTGATATTATTTTTAAGAATTTGATTTTCACACTCGGTCGTACTAATAACCGCAACAGGTCTTCTAGGTGAGTAGCCTCTAGTCAATTAGAAAAAGTAGGTAAGGGAATTCGGCAAAATAGATCCGTAACCTTGGGAAAAGGATTGGCTCTAAGGGTTGAGCCGTTGGGTTCTGGTAATATAAAAGGGAGAAGATGGGGCAACTTGTTTCTCTTTGGTTGGGTTTATTGAATGTAATATGGAAAGAGGATTTTTTTGAGATGATTTTGATTTGGGGTCAAACTCTAAGTTGAAGTTGTTTTGGAAGGGTCAGTTCTGCTATATGAAAAGATAGATTTTCGACTTTACCAGAAGTGAAGGATTTGTCAGTTGTGATTGAAGTTTTCGGAACACACAAAAACGGAATGGCTTGTGACATGGGGATTGGAATGGCTTATAATTGGCTGGTTGGATAAAGGAAGGAGACTTGTCTTTTTCTTTGTCTGATTCGGATTCTTTTATAAGGGTTGCAGTTTTTGTGTTGCTTGATTATAACAGTTGCCGTTTCTTTGATCTGGATATCCTTTATTTAATCGAAAGATTGTCCCAATATTTATAGCTAGATTACAGTTGGGGTGGCAACATGCCGACTGATAATATTATATGCTATGGCTTTTATTTAAAATAACAACCGACTTAGAACTGGAACGGACAAGGGGAATCCGACTGTTTAATTAAAACACAGCAATGTGATGGCTGGAAAACGGTGTTAACACATTGTGATTTCTGCCCAGTGCTCTGAATGTCAAAGTGAAGAAATCCAATCAGCGCGGGCAAACGGCGGGAGTAACTATGACTCTCAACTAATAATATATAAAAGGGAGGCAAAAGTGAGATATCTTTCAATGGAAGAAGGGTATTTTGACTCACTAGTCGACTGATAAGCTAAATAAATTAAGCTGTGGGTATTTTATCAGCGGCGACACAACCTGGTACGGGGAAGGCTTCCAAATATAATAATGGAAGAGTTATCTTTTGTTATTATATATAAGTTAATCCCGTGGCGAATCTGACAAGTGTGAATTTGTTAAGATCGTCGTAGAGCACGGTAAGGTGTGGGTCTCTCTTTGATGATCAAAGAAGGCTTAAGGACGTGCCATTCCACACGATGGTTAAAGTGTGCAATGTTTTGAATAGCTCCCACAGAGCGAAGCAACATTGGGCAACAAAGGAATGAGTAAAATCAATCATTTTTGTTGATTAAAATGCTTAAGGTAGCCAAATGCCTCGTCGGTTAATTTCCGACGCGCATGAATGGATTAACGAGATTCCCACTGTCCCTATCTACTATCTAGCGAACCCACAGCCAAGGGAACGGGCTTGGAAAAATCAGCGGGGAAAGAAGACCCTGTTGAGCTTGACTCTAGTCAGAATCTGTGAAATGATTTAGGAGATGTAGAATAAGCGGGAGATTAAAGAGTTAACGGGAGAAGGGATGATGGGTTTTTGATGTTGGGGCAACTCAATGTTGAAAGCTTGTTGTTTCTTTTCTTTCTTTTCGACCTTGAAATACCGCTGCTTTTATTATTATTTTACTTATTTGATTAGGAGAGATACGGTTTGATCTAAAAATATGGCTGTTGGGAATGTTATTAGGGTTAGGGTTAGCGCAGACCGGTAGTCATAAACGAGATTTATTTTAAAATGT
>NW_027150643.1:0-10000 GCF_001643675.1 Monocercomonoides exilis | reverse complement strand
TCCAACAATTCGATGTGGCAGGACCTGGATATGCAGAAAACACTTTGAGGAAGACTGACTATGTGGAACAAGTTTATGCAACTTTTTGCGAAAAGAGGAATATTCCAATGTATCCTCTCGATAAAACAAATGCTTCTTCTTTTCTTCGGTTCTTGTTTCGATCTCGTCTGTATGTTCGATCTTCAATTGAAAATGTCTTCGCTTGCTCACTCAAAAGAATACAGATAATAAGAACTGGTATTCCCATATCCAATGAAGCTGAACAGTCAATCGCTCAGGTTCTCAGAGAAGGAAAGAACGACAGGAATACCAAGAAGGACGGAAAAGGAAAGGAACCTTGCATTTTATCTGATGTGGAAAGGATTATCGACAAAACAAATGATCAGTCACCAACGAAGGCAATGGAAGCATCTCTTTGGTTAGTGGCAATCAACACTGGTGCAAGGGCTGTAACTGTTTCAAATGTATTGATTGGTGATATTGGAGCATTGATAACCTCTGAGTCTGGTGAAACTCAGATACTCAAAATTACATTCAGAGTTACAAAAGGCAACCAGAATTGGAATCATACAGTATCAGTGGAAGGCACTTTGGATGAGAGGGACAATCTGAATGTGTTGTACTGGATCAATCAACATCTCATAAATGAGTTCAACTTGGATCTTCATGAGCGCAATTCTTGGGTTTTATCTGATGAAATGAAAAAACGAAAGTTGTGGAATTTAACACGGGATGCGATGTCACAACGTCTTCGTCGTCGTGCTCAAGCTGCTGGGTACCCACACGATCTCTTCTCCTTTCATTCATTCAGAAGTGGGTTTATGTGTTCTGCGATCTTGGCTTCTGGTGTTGATGCTCATGCAAGGGATTCTGCCTATATGTACACAGCTGCCATTGCTGGCTGGGTTCCAAATTCGAAGGTTCAGAACAGATATGCAAAGCCTGCAATCACTGCCTCCATCGTTTCTTCTCGAGTTATCAAAACGAAAATTGAGAATGAAGTCATCGACATGTCTCTTGTCAACCCTGAGACATTTCACAACATCAACTTCAACCATGAAATTGAACATAACATCTGTGAGAGAACAGCAATTCAGATGGTTCGCAGAACATTCAAAGATAGAATCAATGTAGAGAAAGTGACTTCAACTTCAGAGGAAAAAACCAAAGAGAAGAGAAGGCAATACAAGCAAAGAGCTTGGAAGAATGCTTTAACTCGATACGTTGTGAGTGAAGAGGAGTTGGAAAAGGAAGCAAGTGAAATTTACACTAAACATAAAAACTATAACAATCCACAGACTCGCTTTTCGACAGTGAATAATGTTCGTGCTGATGTTGGAATTCGCCATGTCAATGAGAGAGTCTATGAAAAATGTGAAAATATTGATGATATTGTTGATGAATTACTTAGGTTTGTTGAAGATGAGGTGGATGGAACAAAAGAGATTAGAAAGTATCATAGAAAGAAGCCCTGCCCTTATGAGCACTCTTTGCACAGGGATGTTGATGATAAGGGTCACAGAAAAAGAATACCTTGGACTGATGAAGAAGATACAAAATTGTTAGAGATGAACTTTGAAAAGAAAAGGTTCGTTGAGATGGCTGCAGAGTTGCCTGGGAGGTTGCCTCGTGATTGTCGAGACAGACTCAGAAATTTGGGGGTTATTGAAGGATGGAAAGATGATAGCATGACTAAGAAAAAGATGAAGAGAAGAAAGACGATTTTGAAAGATGATATTGAAGATGATGAAGATGATGATTCTGAAGATTCTGAAGATTCTGATGATGAAGAAACTGAAGAAATTGAGGAAAAAATCAGTTTGAAAAAAGAAATGAAAAAAAGAAATACAAAAGAAAGAAAAATTGAAATTAATTATGATGATGAAAAATAAACTTTTTATTACCTTTTGATTTGAATTTTTATTGGTTTTTGATTTTTTCTATATAGTCATTGTTTTCCGAAATATTGTATTTTTATTTGGCTTCGCCAAGTTATACCCAGTTAATTACCTTTTTATTTCTTTTTGTTTTTTATCTTTTTTATTTAGAAAGAAATATCAAAGGTCAGATGAAATTGATGTTAATCTTTCATCAAACGACCAATATTTTTGATATTTTTCACTCTTGATATTATTCGATTTTATTGAGGTTTATTGAATGTTTTTCAATAACGCATTGATATTTTTCATAAATTTTCAGATGAAAATAAATAATCCAAATTAATTAAATTCTTTTTTTCGAACAAATTGCATGTTTTCTTGGGTTGCTTTTTCTTCAAAAAAAACTTTTCAAATAAATAATTAACTTGAAAAAAAAATCTCCGTTCACATTCATATTCAGAAATTTTCAAAGGTTCGGATGACAAAATTCACTCAATTATGAAAATTTTTGTCACAATGATATTCAAAATAGTTATATTCTTAGGTTTCACTAATTCTATTTTTCCAATGAGTATAATAACTATTAACAAAACTTCGAAAAGATAGAAGGAATATTTGGAGGTTATTTAGAAATATGTCTCAAATATTTTGATTTCAATATTTCTATTGATTTCAGCCAACATAACAAATGTTCAATAAACTGATAGAATTTTAATGGTTCTCGATGAAATAAAACTCACAAACATATTAAAAACTGATATGCCTACGATATAATTGGGCTTCATTTTCTTCCAAAGTCAAAATATTACCAGTATAAACATCATCAATCATCTTTTCTTGGGTTGCAAAACATTTTTCGTTTCAAACAACATCAGTCATTTTCACTAAAAAATCACAAAGTTTGACTGAATGATATTCAAAGGTTCTGTTGATTCAATTATCACTCTTACAAACAATCATTCATTTCGTCATGACAAATGAATAATAACATTGAAATTGTTTGGTTGCAACAACATTGATGACCCACAAAATACACGTATTTTCACTCATTTAATGATTTGAAATAAAGGCAAAATTCCATGGTTAGTTTGATCCTGATGCTATATGAACTTCTTTATATCACTTTAATGGTTGCAAACAATCAATAAGCAACCTTGACTTTCTAAAATAATATAACACTTTTGGTATCAAAACACAGAAAAATACACTTTTCCTAGGACCTCCTACAAAAGTTGAACTTTTGTGGTTAGCTACTAGAAAATCCAAATTTTTGATACTAAAAGTATGCATAATTGTCAGTTGACAAAATACATCAACCTTCATATCTCCCATAATGCACAGTTGGTCCCCTAACCCTAACCTAACCTAACCTAACCCTAACCCTAACCCTAACCTAATTTTGTAATTTTTGTCGAAAAGAAGTATTGAGAATAATTGGTGTTGAGTGATATTTCGGGTGAGAGGGCCTTCTCAGAGGGAAAAGCCTTCCCACCCAAAAATATCAATGAAATATTTCTCAAAACTTCACCAAGTGATGTGACAATGCAAGAGAGTGTGATGGGAGAGCGTTGCAAGGCGCTCCCCACTCTCGACGAGCCGGAAGGAACGCTGCGCGCTGCCCTAGGCCTTTTCCAGTCAATTTCCCTTATTAACCGAATTTTCTTTGTTTTTTTTTTTGCGGGGCGGGGAGGGCGCGGTGAGTGGTGTGGCCTGCACAGCAGGCCACAGGAGCCAGGGGGCTATTTACACAAATTTTGTAATTTTTGTCGAAAAGAAGTATTGAGAATAATTGGTGTTGAGTGATATTTCGGGTGAGAGGGCCTTCTCAGAGGGAAAAGCCTTCCCACCCAAAAATATCAATGAAATATTTCTCAAAACTTCACCAAGTGATGTGACAATGCAAGAGAGTGTGATGGGAGAGCGTTGCAAGGCGCTCCCCACTCTCGACGAGCCGGAAGGAACGCGCTGCGCGCTGCCCTAGGCCTTTTCCAGTCAATTTCCCTTATTAACCGAATTTTCTTTGTTTTTTTTTGCGGGGCGGGGAGGGCGCGGTGAGTGGTGTGGCCTGCACAGCAGGCCACAGGAGCCAGGGGGCTATTTACACAAATTTTGTAATTTTTGTCGAAAAAGAAGTATTGAGAATAATTGGTGTTGAGTGATATTTCGGGTGAGAGGGCCTTCTCAGAGGGAAAAAGCCTTCCCACCCAAAAATATCAATGAAATATTTCTCAAAACTTCACCAAGTGATGTGACAATGCAAGAGAGTGTGATGGGAGAGCGTTGCAAGGCGCTCCCCATGCTCTCCGAGCCGGAAGGAACGCGCTGCGCGCTGCCCTAGGCCTTTTCCAGTCAATTTCCCTTATTAACCGAATTTTCTTTGTTTTTTTTTTTGCGGGGCGGGGAGGGCGCGGTGAGTGGTGTGGCCTGCACAGCAGGCCACAGGAGCCAGGGGGCTATTTACACAAATTTTGTAATTTTTGTCGAAAAAGAAGTATTGAGAATAATTGGTGTTGAGTGATATTTCGGGTGAGAGGGCCTTCTCAGAGGGAAAAAGCCTTCCCACCCAAAAATATCAATGAAATATTTCTCAAAACTTCACCAAGTGATGTGACAATGCAAGAGAGTGTGATGGGAGAGCGTTGCAAGGCGCTCCCCACTCTCGACGAGCCGGAAGGAACGCGCTGCGCGCTGCCCTAGGCCTTTTCCAGTCAATTTCCCTTATTAACCGAATTTTCTTTGTTTTTTTTTTGCGGGGCGGGGAGGGCGCGGTGAGTGGTGTGGCCTGCACAGCAGGCCACAGGAGCCAGGGGGCTATTTACACAAATTTTGTAATTTTTGTCGAAAAAGAAGTATTGAGAATAATTGGTGTTGAGTGATATTTCGGGTGAGAGGGCCTTCTCAGAGGGAAAAAGCCTTCCCACCCAAAAATATCAATGAAATATTTCTCAAAACTTCACCAAGTGATGTGACAATGCAAGAGAGTGTGATGGGAGAGCGTTGCAAGGCGCTCCCCACTCTCGACGAGCCGGAAGGAACGCGCTGCGCGCTGCCCTAGGCCTTTTCCAGTCAATTTCCCTTATTAACCGAATTTTCTTTGTTTTTTTTTTTTGCGGGGCGGGGAGGGCGCGGTGAGTGGTGTGGCCTGCACAGCAGGCCACAGGAGCCAGGGGGCTATTTACACAAATTTTGTAATTTTTGTCGAAAAAGAAGTATTGAGAATAATTGGTGTTGAGTGATATTTCGGGTGAGAGGGCCTTCTCAGGGGAAAAAGCCTTCCCACCCAAAAATATCAATGAAATATTTCTCAAAACTTCACCAAGTGATGTGACAATGCAAGAGAGTGTGATGGGAGAGCGTTGCAAGGCGCTCCCCACTCTCGACGAGCCGGAAGGAACGCGCTGCGCGCTGCCCTAGGCCTTTTCCAGTCAATTTCCCTTATTAACCGAATTTTCTTTGTTTTTTTTTTGCGGGGCGGGGAGGGCGCGGTGGGTGGTGTGGCCTGCACAGCAGGCCACAGGAGCCAGGGGGCTATTTACACAAATTTTGTAATTTTTGTCGAAAAAGAAGTATTGAGAATAATTGGTGTTGAGTGATATTTCGGGTGAGAGGGCCTTCTCAGAGGGAAAAAGCCTTCCCACCCAAAAATATCAATGAAATATTTCTCAAAACTTCACCAAGTGATGTGACAATGCAAGAGAGTGTGATGGGAGAGCGTTGCAAGGCGCTCCCCACTCTCGACGAGCCGGAAGGAACGCTGCGCGCTGCCCTAGGCCTTTTCCAGTCAATTTCCTTATTAACCGAATTTTCTTTGTTTTTTTTTGCGGGGCGGGGAGGGCGCGGTGAGTGGTGTGGCCTGCACAGCAGGCCACAGGAGCCAGGGGGCTATTTACACAAATTTTGTAATTTTTGTCGAAAAAGAAGTATTGAGAATAATTGGTGTTGAGTGATATTTCGGGTGAGAGGGCCTTCTCAGAGGGAAAAAGCCTTCCCACCCAAAAATATCAATGAAATATTTCTCAAAACTTCACCAAGTGATGTGACAATGCAAGAGAGTGTGATGGGAGAGCGTTGCAAGGCGCTCCCCACTCTCGACGAGCCGGAAGGAACGCGCTGCGCGCTGCCCTAGGCCTTTTCCAGTCAATTTCCTTATTAACCGAATTTTCTTTGTTTTTTTTTGCGGGGCGGGGAGGGCGCGGTGAGTGGTGTGGCCTGCACAGCAGGCCACAGGAGCCAGGGGGCTATTTACACAAATTTTGTAATTTTTGTCGAAAAAGAAGTATTGAGAATAATTGGTGTTGAGTGATATTTCGGGTGAGAGGGCCTTCTCAGAGGGAAAAAGCCTTCCCACCCAAAAATATCAATGAAATATTTCTCAAAACTTCACCAAGTGATGTGACAATGCAAGAGAGTGTGATGGGAGAGCGTTGCAAGGCGCTCCCCACTCTCGACGAGCCGGAAGGAACGCTGCGCGCTGCCCTAGGCCTTTTCCAGTCAATTTCCTTATTAACCGAATTTTCTTTGTTTTTTTTTGCGGGGCGGGGAGGGCGCGGTGAGTGGTGTGGCCTGCACAGCAGGCCACAGGAGCCAGGGGGCTATTTACACAAATTTTGTAATTTTTGTCGAAAAAGAAGTATTGAGAATAATTGGTGTTGAGTGATATTTCGGGTGAGAGGGCCTTCTCAGAGGGAAAAGCCTTCCCACCCAAAAATATCAATGAAATATTTCTCAAAACTTCACCAAGTGATGTGACAATGCAAGAGAGTGTGATGGGAGAGCGTTGCAAGGCGCTCCCCACTCTCGACGAGCCGGAAGGAACGCGCTGCGCGCTGCCCTAGGCCTTTTCCAGTCAATTTCCTTATTAACCGAATTTTCTTTTGTTTTTTTTTGCGGGGCGGGGAGGGCGCGGTGAGTGGTGTGGCCTGCACAGCAGGCCACAGGAGCCAGGGGGCTATTTACACAAATTTTGTAATTTTTGTCGAAAAAGAAGTATTGAGAATAATTGGTGTTGAGTGATATTTCGGGTGAGAGGGCCTTCTCAGAGGGAAAAGCCTTCCCACCCAAAAATATCAATGAAATATTTCTCAAAACTTCACCAAGTGATGTGACAATGCAAGAGAGTGTGATGGGAGAGCGTTGCAAGGCGCTCCCCACTCTCGACGAGCCGGAAGGAACGCGCTGCGCGCTGCCCTAGGCCTTTTCCAGTCAATTTCCTTATTAACCGAATTTTCTTTGTTTTTTTTTTTGCGGGGCGGGGAGGGCGCGGTGAGTGGTGTGGCCTGCACAGCAGGCCACAGGAGCCAGGGGGCTATTTACACAAATTTTGTAATTTTTGTCGAAAAAGAAGTATTGAGAATAATTGGTGTTGAGTGATATTTCGGGTGAGAGGGCCTTCTCAGAGGGAAAAAGCCTTCCCACCCAAAAATATCAATGAAATATTTCTCAAAACTTCACCAAGTGATGTGACAATGCAAGAGAGTGTGATGGGAGAGCGTTGCAAGGCGCTCCCCACTCGACGAGCCGGAAGGAACGCGCTGCGCGCTGCCCTAGGCCTTTTCCAGTCAATTTCCTTATTAACCGAATTTTCTTTGTTTTTTTTTGCGGGGCGGGGAGGGCGCGGTGAGTGGTGTGGCCTGCACAGCAGGCCACAGGAGCCAGGGGGCTATTTACACAAATTTTGTAATTTTTGTCGAAAAAGAAGTATTGAGAATAATTGGTGTTGAGTGATATTTCGGGTGAGAGGGCCTTCTCAGAGGGAAAAGCCTTCCCACCCAAAAATATCAATGAAATATTTCTCAAAACTTCACCAAGTGATGTGACAATGCAAGAGAGTGTGATGGGAGAGCGTTGCAAGGCGCTCCCCACTCGACGAGCCGGAAGGAACGCTGCGCGCTGCCCTAGGCCTTTTCCAGTCAATTTCCTTATTAACCGAATTTTCTTTGTTTTTTTTTGCGGGGCGGGGAGGGCGCGGTGAGTGGTGTGGCCTGCACAGCAGGCCACAGGAGCCAGGGGGCTATTTACACAAATTTTGTAATTTTTGTCGAAAAAGAAGTATTGAGAATAATTGGTGTTGAGTGATATTTCGGGTGAGAGGGCCTTCTCAGAGGGAAAAAGCCTTCCCACCCAAAAATATCAATGAAATATTTCTCAAAACTTCACCAAGTGATGTGACAATGCAAGAGAGTGTGATGGGAGAGCGTTGCAAGGCGCTCCCCACTCGACGAGCCGGAAGGAACGCGCTGCGCGCTGCCCTAGGCCTTTTCCAGTCAATTTCCCTTATTAACCGAATTTTCTTTGTTTTTTTTTTGCGGGGCGGGGAGGGCGCGGTGAGTGGTGTGGCCTGCACAGCAGGCCACAGGAGCCAGGGGGCTATTTACACAAATTTTGTAATTTTTGTCGAAAAAGAAGTATTGAGAATAATTGGTGTTGAGTGATATTTCGGGTGAGAGGGCCTTCTCAGAGGGAAAAAGCCTTCCCACCCAAAAATATCAATGAAATATTTCTCAAAACTTCACCAAGTGATGTGACAATGCAAGAGAGTGTGATGGGAGAGCGTTGCAAGGCGCTCCCCACTCTCGACGAGCCGGAAGGAACGCGCTGCGCGCTGCCCTAGGCCTTTTCCAGTCAATTTCCCTTATTAACCGAATTTTCTTTGTTTTTTTTTTGCGGGGCGGGGAGGGCGCGGTGAGTGGTGTGGCCTGCACAGCAGGCCACAGGAGCCAGGGGGCTATTTACACAAATTTTGTAATTTTTGTCGAAAAAGAAGTATTGAGAATAATTGGTGTTGAGTGATATTTCGGGTGAGAGGGCCTTCTCAGAGGGAAAAGCCTTCCCACCCAAAAATATCAATGAAATATTTCTCAAAACTTCACCAAGTGATGTGACAATGCAAGAGAGTGTGATGGGAGAGCGTTGCAAGGCGCTCCCCACTCTCGACGAGCCGGAAGGAACGCTGCGCGCTGCCCTAGGCCTTTTCCAGTCAATTTCCCTTATTAACCGAATTTTCTTTGTTTTTTTTTTGCGGGGCGGGGAGGGCGCGGTGAGTGGTGTGGCCTGCACAGCAGGCCACAGGAGCCAGGGGGCTATTTACACAAATTTTGTAATTTTTGTCGAAAAAGAAGTATTGAGAATAATTGGTGTTGAGTGATATTTCGGGTGAGAGGGCCTTCTCAGAGGGAAAAAGCCTTCCCACCCAAAAATATCAATGAAATATTTCTCAAAACTTCACCAAGTGATGTGACAATGCAAGAGAGTGTGATGGGAGAGCGTTGCAAGGCGCTCCCCACTCTCGACGAGCCGGAAGGAACGCTGCGCGCTGCCCTAGGCCTTTTCCAGTCAATTTCCCTTATTAACCGAATTTTCTTTGTTTTTTTTTGCGGGGCGGGGAGGGCGCGGTGAGTGGTGTGGCCTGCACAGCAGGCCACAGGAGCCAGGGGGCTATTTACACAAATTTTGTAATTTTTGTCGAAAAAGAAGTATTGAGAATAATTGGTGTTGAGTGATATTTCGGGTGAGAGGGCCTTCTCAGAGGGAAAAAGCCTTCCCACCCAAAAATATCAATGAAATATTTCTCAAAACTTCACCAAGTGATGTGACAATGCAAGAGAGTGTGATGGGAGAGCGTTGCAAGGCGCTCCCCACTCTCGACGAGCCGGAAGGAACGCTGCGCGCTGCCCTAGGCCTTTTCCAGTCAATTTCCCTTATTAACCGAATTTTCTTTGTTTTTTTTTTTTGCGGGGCGGGGAGGGCGCGGTGAGTGTGGCCTGCACAGCAGGCCACAGGAGCCAGGGGGCTATTTACACAAATTTTGTAATTTTTGTCGAAAAAGAAGTATTGAGAATAATTGGTGTTGAGTGATATTTCGGGTGAGAGGGCCTTCTCAGAGGGAAAAGCCTTCCCACCCAAAAATATCAATGAAATATTTCTCAAAACTTCACCAAGTGATGTGACAATGCAAGAGAGTGTGATGGGAGAGCGTTGCAAGGCGCTCCCCACTCTCGACGAGCCGGAAGGAACGCGCTGCGCGCTGCCCTAGGCCTTTTCCAGTCAATTTCCTTATTAACCGAATTTTCTTTGTTTTTTTTTTTGCGGGGCGGGAGGGCGCGGTGAGTGGTGTGGCCTGC
>NW_027150642.1:0-23877 GCF_001643675.1 Monocercomonoides exilis | reverse complement strand
GGCACAGCCCATCCTTCAGCAGCACCTCGCAGTCTTCGGCGGTTGTTGGGTAGCCATCCAGCACAAACCCTTTCAGCGCCTTCAGACGAGAGATGAGGAGCGGGAACACTGGAATATCTGCCTCTGCTTCCTCTCCTTCTTCCTCTGCTGTGCGTTCTTCGCCTTCTTCTCCTTCTTCCATGTCAAAGTTATTTTCGTCATTTTCATCTCTGCCTTCTTCTTCCTCTTCCTCAGCTCCTTCTTCCTCTGCATCTTTCTCCTTTTCCTCATCCTCCTCTTTCTCGTAGTCCACCTTCGGCTTCTTCTTCTTTCTGTCCTTTTCTGACAGACCCGCCTTCGAACCAGACGCCAATCTGGCTGCTTCTGCTGCCTCTTTCTTCCTCTCCTCTTCGACACGCTTGTATTCTTTCTTCGCCAACCTCGCCTCTTTCTTTGCTAAATTCTCTGCTTTCATTCCAGCCGCCGCCAGCTCTGCTGCTCGTTTCTGCTGCATCTCCTCTTCTTTCTTCCACATCATCACCTCTTTCCTTCCAATCACCCGCACACCACACTGCTTCGCTATCATCTCTGCTGCTGTTGTCTTCCCTGCTCCGTGCGACCCAACCACCACACATCTCAGAGGAGGCACACAGCCTGGCCCTCCTTCTGCATAATAGAAAGGAGCATCCATAAATCGCGCCTGCTGCTCCGCCCCTGCAAACAAGTAGACATGGCTGCGGTAGATGCAGCAGAACTGGCTGTCCCCCACCACCAGTGCATTCTCTTCCTTGAATGTGACTGGGCAGAAGTGCCGCGACCAGCCAAAGACGCGCTGTGTGGGCAGGACATCGTCGTAGCTTTCCATCCTTTCTGCTCTGGGGAACACAGGACACACAGATTGCAGCACTCTCCCGTGTGACAGGTGCATTGGAAGAGTATATGGCACTTTCACAATGCGGGCGAAACAGTCCGGGATTGGAAGTAGCTTGCCTTTGGATTTCTTTTTGGAAGTGGTTCTGTTTTGATCGGTATTATCATTGTCAGCTTCATCACCATCTCCATCTTCTCCTTCTCCTTCACCTTCTCTTTCTTCGTTCTCCTCCTCATTTTCATCGTCTTCTGCAGCATTGGCATATTCTGCATCGTCCTTCGACAGCAGATGCAGCACTTTTGCACTCTCCTTTTTGAACAACCCCATTCTCCCCACAATTGCTGGGTGCACACCCATCTCTTCGCTCCACTCATCTTCATCTCCTCTTTCTCCCTCAAAACTTCCCCTTCTCCCCATGCCTTCCTTCCTCACTGCCTCCACCACTCGTGCTGCCCTCAGTGACAGCTGGATCTCCTGCACTGCCTCCGCCGGTGCTTCATCCGTATCACTTGCCCCAAGCACCACAACCACATCTGGCTGCACTCCACACCGCAGCAGCGCTGCTGCCTGCTCTTTCGTCGCGGGGAAGCCGTCGAGCACCCACCCACGGTAGTCTCCCTTCGCAAAGGGCAGACTCGCAGCATACGGCATCGGCTCTATCTCTGCATCTGCGCCACTTTCTCCTTCGACTGTGGCATCGCTGTTGGATGTGTCTTTCTTCCCCTTTTGGTTGGAGCCTTTTCCTTTCTTTTCGTCTTTTGTGCTCTTCTTTCCGGCTGTTTTGGAGTCTTCTTTCTTTTTCCCTTTCTTGTCTCCATCATTTTTGCTTCCACTTGCTCCGCTCTTCTCCTTCTCACTGCCTTTCTTCCCTTTCTTCCCCTTTTGCGAGGCAGCTGTCACTTCAAAAAGTAACGCTGAAGCTGTTGCCTTTGCCGCTTCTGCTGCTTTCGCTGCCAGTGCATATGGATCAGGTGGTGTATACAGTGCTGTTAGATGCATTTCTGTTTGCTTCTCTTTTTGTTCTTTTCCAGTTAATTTCTTCTTTTCCTCTTCCACACTTTTGTCTCCTTCTCCTTCTCCTTCTTCATCGTCTGGTGTTGGATCAGCTGCTCTACATGACTCTGCAATATGCGCAGCCAATGTGTCTGCTGAAATAGATCCGCCACTCACAATCTCCTTCGCCTCGTCCAGTGCAATCTGCTTCGATGCGGTTGGAGGCAGGTCTTCCACATCAATCACACGTAGATTGAGTACTCGTGACAGAACATGCGCCACAGTCGATTTTCCTGACAAGGGTGGCCCAACAACAATAACACGAAGTCCGCTCTTCTCAACAGGCGTCTTGCTCAGCGGAATGCTCACGGGTGGCAGAGGAACTGCTTCTTTCTCTTTCTTTTTGCTAATCGGTGAGCTATTTGAAAGATTAGCTGTGCCGTCTGCGCCTTCAGCGCCGTCTGCTCCTTCATTCTCTCCTTCGTTCATTTCTCCTTCTCCACCTGCCATTCCTTCTTCTCTTTCATTCTCTGCTCCTTCCTCCTCCTCTTCCTCTTCTTCCTCATCATCATTTGCTTCCAACCCTGAAGAGCCATTCCCATCTGTTGCATTGATATCTTCATCCTCTTCTTCCTCATCTGCATTTCCGTCCTTCCCCTTCTCCACCGGCTCATCTGGGCAGTCTTCTGGAAGCGGCGGGCCAACTCTCAAGAATCTGCGTGGATTGGCCACGAACAACCGCGCTCTTCTTCTCGAAGACAAAAGGAAGATGTACCCACGATACCCCACTGCGTTCTGCAAGCTTCCCCTCACCAGCTTCGGATGCTCAATTCCTCCTCCTCTTTCTCCTCCTCCTCTCTTGTCGTGTCTGTGGAGTGCCCAATGGACAGGGCAGAAGTGTCTGTAGAATGGATGCACCTGCAGTCCCCCCAGGTGTGTGCGTGCCACTTCGCTCAGAGAGTCCAGCACAGCACTTTCATCAAGAGAATTGTCTGTTGGTGGAATGTGGTTCACAAACTCCACACTGACCAGCCGCTTCTCCCAGTCTGCTTTCTCCTCTTCTGTCTCCACCGCATTCAGCTCAGCTTCTGTCCAGTGCCCGTTCACTTGCATCTCCCCTTCCTCAGCCTCTCTTTCGCCTTCTTCTGATCTCCTTGTGAAATAACTCGCCATCTCATTCACTTCCTCCTTCGAGTCGTCTGTTGCTTCCCGCTTCATCTCCCTCTCCAACTTCCGCAGCTGCTTCTGCAGACGCCCAATTCTTCTTTCCAGCACAGCAGACGGAGCTGCCTGCTGCCTCCTCTCGGCCAATGCAATCATCAGCCTCAAATCTTCTCTTTGTTTCTCTTTCCTCTTCTTCTGCTCTGCCTGCTCCTTCTCTATTTCCTTGTCTGTCTTGAACACATCCACCATCTTGCTCCATCTCTCCTTCAGCTCGTTGAATGGCGTTGGCTCTCTTGGTGGATTTTTGTGAAGAAGACGCTGTCTTTTGACTGTCTTCATCACTGTGATGTATTCTTCCTCTGGCTCTTCGTCCTCTCCTTTTCCTTCTTCTTCTCCTTCTTCACCTTCTCCTTCCTCGTTTTCATTGCCTTCTTCTTCTGCTTCTCCTTCGTTCATTCTTCCTTCCTCTTTCCCTTCTTCTCCATTTCCTTCTTCTTCCTCTCCTTCTCTGTTCAATGGCATTGGAGCATTCTCATCTTCCTCTCCTTTCTCATTTGCCTCATTTTTGTTCAGCACCATTTTCACCCTCTTCTTCAGCCCTTTTCGCTTTCTCCTTCACAACCTTCTCCTTCACTTCTATCTCTTCCTCATAGTCTTCAATCACAAACGCATCCTCATATTCTTCCACCCCTCACTTTGATGCTTCTTTCCCATTCTTCCATCTTCCTCTTCTTCTCCTTCAGCTCTTCCACTTCACTCACATCCACTCTGTTTCCTGTTGGATGCGGTGGCAGTGGTGCTCCAGTGTGATTCGCCCATCTGTCTCTGGGAAGAGGGAACAGGAGCTGTGGGGGCATAAGTGGTACAGTTAAAGAGGAGAGGAGAGGGATGCGGTTGATGGGATCCAAAGGAGAAGGGCACAGAGGTGGTTGAGAAAGAGAGTGGAGAGAGATGGAGGAGGAAAGAGGAGTAAAGGAAGAGGCAGCGGAGGGAGGGAGTGGATAGGCTGGGGGAAGAGGAAGAGTGTCCTGAATAGATGTGGCTAGTTGTGATAGAAGTTCAGAGGGAGAATGAGAAGAAGAGAGGCGGAGGAGATGCTTTGGACGAGGGTTGACGAGAGGAGGAGGGAGGGGGTGTTTGGGTGGGAGTGGAGGAGCATCAAGAAGAAAGAGAAGAAGAAGAAGAAGAGGAGGAGGAGGAAGATGATGATGATTGAGATGAAGATGAATGTGAAGGAGTGAATGAGCAAGAGACAGAAGTGCCAGATGAAGTGGAAGATGACTGGAATGTTGAATAAAGTGGCTGAGTGATTGCACGACTGGTAGAAGAAGGAGAAGAAGGAGAAGATGGACGACGAATAGATTGGGAGGCAAGAAGTGAACGAGATGCAGAAGATGGAGAGATAAACGAATTGGTGGCATTGAAGAAGAAGATGATGACAATGAGGAAGAAGAAGAAGAAGATGATGATGATGATTGAATCTGACTCACCATTTTCCTCTCTCCTTCTTTTTCCTTCCCTTTTTTCTTTTGATCTCTCCCCTCTTTGCCCTTCTGAGGGAAGTCCACAGCCACAACTGCAGCTGATCCAGAGACAGCTTCGTAGTTCATCACCTGTGCTGTCGTTGGAGTGCCATCTGTGGTTGGATCAGAAATACCCTTTCGAGGAGCATAGAAGGAGAGAAGAGGCTCGAGGGAAGAGAGATCGAAGGGGTCATGGAAGGATGATGATGAGGAGGATGAGGCAGATTCTGAATGAACTGAAAGATGTCTTGATGAAGATAGAAGAGAAGACGAAGATGAAGCTGAAGATGAAGAAGAGGCTGAAGCAGAAGACGAAGCAGAAGCAGAAGAAGCAGCACTTCCTATATGATATGCCATCATTGCAGATGCAGTCCTTTTCGCCTTTGCCACCTCGTCTGCTCTTTCCAACGGGAATAGCCATCGATCGCTCTCCACAAGCATCTCATGAACAGGCCAGTTGAACAGCTTCGGATCAGAAATGACAGATGTATCAACACTTTCCTCTCCTTCTTCGCCTTCACCTTCTTCTCCTTCCTCATTCTCTTTCTCCTCTTCGTTTTCTTCTTCGTCTCCATTCAGCTCTTCCTCTTCTGCTTCTTTTCCTTCTTCTTCTTCTTCTCCGTTTTGCTCTTCACCTTCATCCTCCTCTTCTCCTTCTTCTTCCTCTCCTTCCCCTTCTTCCCCTTCTCCTTTTCTCCTCCTCTTTCTCTTCTTCCCTTCTCCTCTCAAAGCTGCTACAACATCATCTCCAACAGCTGCCACTTCCTTCTCCTTCTTCTTCCACTTTCTTTCTCTCTCCTTCTTCCTCTTCTCAGCCATCTTCTCTTTCTTCCCAATCGACACTGCATCAATCCCCATCACTTTCATTGCTGCTTTGCTTTCCTTCTCTGTCTCCTCTTCGATTTCTCTGAATTCTCTCTTCACAATCATCAGAATCGAGTCCTTTCTTGTCTCTTCTTCTCTTTTCTTCATCTGCAGCGTCACCCAACACACTCTCCGATGCTCCCGCGCCTTCTGCCTCTTCTTCGCCTCTTCCACTTCCTTCGCTTTTTGCATCTGCTGTTCTTCTTTCTCTTTCTGCCGCTGCTTCCTCCGCTCTTCACGAATCTCGTTCTCTTTCTCATAGTCTCGCTCAAGCTCTTCTTCATCCTCTTCATCTCCTTCTTCCTCTTCCTCCTCCTCCTCTCCTTCCTCTTCACCTTCCTCTTCCCTCATTCTCCTCTGTCTTTGTTTCTTTTCCTTTGGTGGACGTGGCTTGTAAATCGGTTCAATCTCTTCTTCTTCATCCTCCTCAGCCTCGTCTGCCTCTTCCTCTCCCACAGATGCAATCAACGCTTCATCAGCTTCCATCTGCTGCAGCTCCTCCTCACCAAACAGCTCCTCATCATTCGCTTCTATTGCCTCTTCTTCTCCTCCTTCTCCTCCTTCTCCTTCCTCCTCTCCTCGGCCACCATCGTCTCCTCGTCCAACACCAGCCCCAGCACCATCCTTCTTGCCTCTCTCGTGAATGCCCTGAGTGCTGTGCAGTCTTCCCCGTCCTTCCCAATCGCATGCCTCACCTCCCTCTGCATCAGCCCTGTGCATCCAACTCCTCTCCCGGCTCTTTCTTCTCCTCCAAGCGATGCCTCTCCCTTCCATCCACCACAACGCGATCATGGCAGCTGCAGATAGGCACCAAATGCACCGCTGCCAGCAGCTGTGCGTCTTCTTCACTCAGAGAATCTAAGATCTGCCTCTTTTCTCTTATCTTCTCTTCTCTCTCTGCAGCAGTCAGTGGCTCTTCGTCTTCACCTCCTCCTTCTTCTCCTTCTTCTACTGGTCCCAACAACCCCAAATCATCTTCCTCCTCTTTCAGCAAATCTTCCTCTTCCTCTTCATCTCCACCTTCTTTCCCTTCCTCTTCTCCATCTTCCAAAACAGACGCCTCTCCAAACGCTCTTCCAACACCTCCGCCGTAATGTGGATGTGGCACAATCCGATACAACCCTTTCATCATCTTCTTTTCCTTCTCCTTTATTGCACGCAGCCTTATCCTCTGCCCTCTTTCATCATCTTCTCCATTTTCTCCTTCTTCTCCTTCCTCTTCGTTCAGGTCATACAAATACGAAAGAGGATCTTCAGCTGCTTTTTCTTCTTCTTTTGGTTGCTTCATCTTCAACTTCTTCTCCTTCCTCACCTTCTTCTCTTCCTTCACCTTCTTCTTTCCTTCTTCCTCTCCTTCCTTCGGTGGCAAATGAGCCATCAGAAATTCCTTCGCTCTTCGCAGTCGTTCTGATGCCTCGTCTCTCTCCTGCATTGTCTCTTCAGCTTCTTTCCCTTCTTCGCTTCCTCTGCCCACTCGTCCAATCCTCCTCCAACTGTCCTCTCTTCCTTCGTCTCCTGCCATCTTCCCATACATCATGCCATCAAATCCACTCGCAGTGATTGCAGACGAGCCATCGCCAAACCTCCTTCTCTTCTCTCTTTTGCCCATCATTTTCGCAACCACATCGTCTTCGATGCAGATCGAGTGTGTTCGAAGCGTCACTGGGTTGATCCACAGCTTCTGCCTCCTCTCGTTCTGCGTCTCCTTCGACACCTCCAACACAATAAACACATCTGGCGGAAGAACTTCTGCTCGCAGCGCATCCTGCCGCTCGCAGTACTTCTCCACTGCCTCCCTCTCTTCCCGCCTCTCTTCTGCCTCGCGCTCATACTGCTCTGCCTCCATTCGCACTTTCTGTTCAGCGACTGTTTCGAATGGACAGATAGCACTGGAAGGATATGGCGGAATGTGACTTGGCGTTGAGCTTCGAACTTCTGGAGCAGAAGGTGAGGAGGATGAAGTGGTACCTGCGAGAGGAGGAAGGCGTGCTTGACTGGAACCATCGTTGCGTGGTGTAGATGGTCGCTGACCAAATGGAGATCCAAGACGCATTGGTGGTGTTAATGGCCTTGAGGAGAAGAAGGTCGTCTTGCACTTGAAGATGCAGAAGAAGAACGTGATGGTGAAAGTGGTCTAAGCTGAGAAGGAGATGAAGTGCGTTGTTGAGATGACAATTGATGTGAAGTTGTTTTTGACCCTTTGTTTGGAGATTGAACTTGTGCTGAATCAAATTTCTGGCTGAAAAGAAACTTTGATTGTTCAATTGTTGTTGGAAGTCCATCAAGGACATATCCTCGAAATGCGACTTCTTCCAGCTTTAGCATTGCATTAACTGCTTCTAAAACAAGAGCATCATCAATCGCTTGTCCTGAACTTAAAACAGATGAAATCTAAAAAAAATTTTTTCCATCATTTCAAAAACAATCTTTGAATTTAGAAAAAAATGAAAATCAGCAAACTTTTCTTCCAATTTCATTTTTCTTCGAATACACGAACGTACAGCGGTTTCGGGTGAAATGAATACACTGCCGAAAGAGCGTGCAATTAACTTTGCAAGAGTGGTTTTCCCCGACAGAGATGGACCAACAACCGCAAAACTAAGAGGTTTCGTTTGAGAATCAACGAGTTGTTGACCCTCAAAAGTCAAATCAAAACTTGCTACAATATTAAAAGTGGAAAAATTTAAACATTAATAAAATATATTAAAACTGAAATAAATTTCAAACAGGGATCGTCCAGTAAAGGACGAATGGCCGTTGGCTAGTTATTAATAGACAATGTGAATTCAGCTGTAATAAAAGCTGTACAAACCTTGACCAGGGAGTTTATCATCAAACGTTTTTTCTGCCATACTTTATATTTTTCAATATTCGTTCCCATAGTGATTTAAATAACAAATGCAATCTGCACAACCAGCTCAACCAGCAGAGAAAAAATCTGTACCATATATTTGTGGAGGTTTATTAATGCAGCATTGATTTGATTGTTATATTTTTGTTGATATTATTTGTTTCTCATTCAAGATTGCGGTGTGGAAACATATGTTCCTTTAGGTCAGCCTGTGTCTTGCAAAGAGTGCGGCCACAAAATTATGTACAAAAAGCGAACTTCAAGAGGTTTAATCAAATATTTCAGATAGAGAATAATCATTTTATTTTTATTCTTTTTCTTCGTGTTATTTTTATGTAATTTAGTCATTCAACATCTTGCTCGTTGAGTGTACAGAAAATGTGACTTCGATTTATGCAAATTTCAAAGCACATCTATTATTTGTTATTTATTATTTTGTTGCGATCACGCATTATTGAAAAAAACCAATTCAAGCATTTCGAAAATATTTATATTTCATTTATAAATTTTAAAATAAAACAAAGCATTTCTTAAGATTTTAATATTTCGTTTTGTATTATGCGTTCAACATTCAACGCAAGTTCGTTTGACTTTCCTTCGTCATCTTCTTCATTAAACTCCTTTTCAAGATCCTCTTGATTTTCTTCTTCTTCATTATCATCACCCGCCACTCCCGCATCAACGTCTACCGGATCTATTTCTTCTGAAAGAATTTCAGGTATAGATGAATTTTCTGTTGCTTCTTCGATTGGCTCCTGCTGTTCGACAGTTGGTTGCTCTTGTTCGTTTTCAGCATTATCGAATGAAGGGATGGTTGGTGAAAGAGGGGGTGATGTTGGGTTTGGCTTTCTTTTTGATTCAACGATTTCTTTTTAATGTAGTAAGCAACAAATCGGAAAAATTATGAGCACGAAAAACAAAAAAGATAAACCTTGAATAAATGGCTGTAATTCATCGAGCAGATGTGTCATTCTTATCTCTCCTATCGCCTCCACAATATCTGTGTAGCCCATGGTGCTTCTTCCTTTTTTAGCAGTGATTTCTTGTGCAGTTGCCGTCAGATAATGAATAAATGTTGTTGCAGCTTTATTCAAAAGCATAACTGCTGGTCCCGCCATTCTAACATTTGGATCTTCTGAACACGCTGTTTCTCTAGCAACCCTTATAACTGTCGAATTTGTAAGCATTTCAAACTTTCCTGTGTCCGTATTTTCATCGCTCATTTTTTGAGTTTCTTTTTGTTCATATTCTATACTGGGAAGGATCTTATTAATTGCTTAATAATATCATAATGTTCATGTTCTTGCCACAAGCGTGAATGATGAATTTTTGTTCCAATATTTCAGATAGTTTTACCCATATTGAAATCCAAAGAATTTCATTTTCATTTTTGGTGCAGTGATGTCCAAAACTGGCCTTCTAAGTCTATGGATTATCTCCCCAGTGGAGGTTTAATATACAAGAAAGTTTTGTAAAGTTTTATTTTGTTATGTTGAAATTATTTAATTGATTAATTATTTGATTCTTTGGACGTTATAAATGCGTTATTCCAGGACCTTGCTCCGGATTGCAAATTAGCAAATGAAGACAGTGCCCTCCAGCTTGCAGGCTTCTTTCACAGTCAATATGCAATATCCGCTGAATTATCTCCAATTCCTCATGCCTCGTCTGGAATTGAATCTATTGAAACTGATAATTTTACCATTCAATGCTTAAAAAGCCCAACAGGAATTAAATTCCTTGCAATCACAGAACTTGGAACACCAAATGTGCAAAAAATGTTAGCTAGAGTTTATGTTCTGTTTTCTGATTATGTCTGCAAAAACCCGTTTTATGCTTTTAACCAGCCTATTAAAAATGCGTTGTTTGATTCAAAAATTATGAAAGAATTTTCTTCATAAGTTTTTCTTTTCCTTGTCATTAAATCATTTCATTTATCTTCACTTCGAAATCACCCTCATTTTTGTTTTCCGTTTTTGTATGCATTAACGCAGATGCAAATGATTCGATTTTTAACAATAAATTTTACCTTCACGAATGTTTGTGAAATCATTTCCCATATTTATTTGATAAATATTTGTTTTTGAAAAATGTCTGGCCCAATCTTTCGAAGGCCAGTTTATCGCCAATTTATTGCTGGACGATTTTCATTGATAGGTCTAATCGATCTATTTTTTAATATGCAAAATAGTGCTCCCATTTGTTGTCTGCTTTGCAACACATTGTTTGTCTTTGCTCTATCGCGCCTGTTGCATTTTTAAATATCTTAACTCTCATTGCGTGCAATTATTATTTTAGCATTTTGGGTTCGTGAGCGTGAATACACTGAACGTCCACATGTGACATCAACTGGAAAATTTATTATTTCGCTTGGTGGTGTTTCTGGTGACCACACAGACAGCAGCATATTAGCCGTGCAAAAAATACTTGGAACAAACGATATGACCACCACTTTTAAAGAGAAGGTTGAGGATTTCAACAAAGATGGAAGAGCTAATCAAATAACTTTGAATGTGAGGTCTTGCCTTCAGACAGCCGACACAATCATTTCGGCCAAATTCATGTATTTTCCTCAATACCAGCTAATTGTATGGATTGTGCAGAAATTCTTTTTGAATATGTTTTGTTTACTATTTATAACGTGAAAATTATCATGATAGGATCCAATTCCATTGACATTGGAATCCTTTGTGTACCTGTCTCATATTGGTTCTGTTGGAGGAAATGCACTTGTTTCAGAGGTGTGATTTTACAATTGCTCCATTGCATTTCTGAAAATATTTCGCGCTCATTTTAAGGGAAAAATTGTTTTATCCCAAAACAGACCACTTCGAATGCGTCCATTATTGAAGGTCCCACTGCTTCTCAATACTTCAGTTTGATATCTTTTGATTGTGAATTTTTATGGAAAAATCATTTTTTATCTCAAAATGCAAATTTTGTATTTTTTAGCTTGTTATTCCATTCAAGAACATGACAACTGAGTATTTTGTACATCGAGTGGTTACTGATGATGGCATGTTCTTTTCCATTTTCTAATTTCTTTTTCATATTGTAATGACAACTGCTTTTCAACTTAATTTAAAAATTCATTCAGAATCCGCTGTGCTGTCTTCTCCTTATCCTCCTGAATGGCTTCCAGCAGCAAGCACGTCATGCTTCGACATCCATCTGGTAATAAACATTGTCCCACAGAAAGTGCGGTTAGTGTTTCTAATATTTCCTTTGTCATTTTTGTAACGTTTTTTTTTTTTCGATTTTTCTTAAAAATTTCCTCTCATCAAACCTTTCTTTTGCATTTCATAAATCAAAATCTTGTATTCATCGACTCAATGTGCTTTCTAGCTACACTCCATCTTTATTTGAAGTACTGAAGTTTGCGTGGATACAGTACATTGCCATCTTCATTCTGTTTGGTGCTGTGATTGAGTGGATTGAGCGAAAGATATTTGACAACCAGATCCTCGCAACACTCGTGCAGGATGAAAAGCTCCGATCCATTTCATCTTTCTGCCAGTCGACATCTTTCTCCTCTTATGTCCATGCAAAGGAGCATCCGCATAGACTGTGAGGATGAGGCAGGGATACTAATCACTTCGAATAATTCACTTCACTTTGTTCCTGTTTGCATTTATGTTGTATCGTTTGGAAAGGGGGAAATGGAGTGTTTCTTTACTAAAAAAAATAATCATTTCACAAATTTTAACTTTATTCAGTTCTTTTATATGTAATGAAGTGTTTTTATTTTACGAATTAAAAAAAGGGGGTGAAGTGCAAGAAATATTTTTTCTTCTTTTTGCAATTAACCTTTTAGTGCATCCTCTTTCCCACTCTTCCTTTTGGCTTCATCGGAAATGAAGTGGCTTTTCCACCCTGCTTTCTCTCTCTTTCTCTCATTCTCTTCTCCTGTCTAATCTTCTCTTCGTGAAGTGTGCTTTCCACAAGATCATCCAGATCATCTGCCGACACTAGTGATGGCAACTTCTTTTTCAATATTCTGCTCTCCTTCCTGTCAAACTGTGCATCATCATCATCCATTTTCCTTCTCTTCACTGTTCTTTCCTCTCTTCCATACCCATCTTCGTTATATTCCTTGCTTCTTCCTCCTTTTCGTTTTCGTTTTTCTTCCTCTTCTATCTGTTTCACTTCTTCATCTGACTCGCTCCACACCTCATCTTCCATGTCATTCAGGCTTTCATCGTCTTCCAGATTGTCGTAATCATCATAGTCATCTTCCATCTCATCGTCCATCCCTTCCATTTCTTCGCTTTCATCCTCATCCTCATCTTCTTCTTCTTCGAATCTCTTCTTCTTCTTCGATTTTTCATTTCTCCAAATGGATCCTCCACATGAACACCATCTTCATCCTCTTCATCCTCTTCGTTTCCTTCATCTTCCTCCTCCTCGTCATCGCTATCATTCGCAAATTCTCTTTTCAGTGCTTCCTCCAGTTCTGAATCTTCATCTTCATCCACATCAAACTTTCTCTTCTTCTTTCCTTTGCCTTCTCCTTCTTCGCCATCGCTTCCTTCGTCGTCGTCATCATCTTGGGATTTGTCCTTCTTTTTGTTAAGTGCTTGCTCCTCGAGTTTAATCAAATAGTCATCCAACTCATCGTCTTCAAATCCATTCTCGCTTTCCTCTGAGTCGCCAAAGCCCGGGAATCCATCGTCTTCCTCGCCTCTTTCTTTCATCTTCTCTGACCTCCGCTTCTCTTTCTCTTTCTCCTTCCTCTTCTCCTCCTGCTTCATCTTCTTCTTTGATACAGCTGGATTTCCAGAGAAGTATTTGAAGAAGAAGCGTTCATGTGGAGCGATGTTCTCTTCTTTTTGCTCAGCAAAGGCAACAGAACCCATCCGATATAACGAAGATGAAAAGGCTTCTTTTGTGCTGGTAGAAGAAGGAGGCAGGAGGTCAGATGCTTTGAATGCAGCATCATCGTCGCCTTGCATCTGCTTCTTCTCTTTCTCATCTTCTTCGTCTTCCTCTGCACTGCTATCTTCGTATTCTTCTCTTTCTCCTTTCCTGCTTTCCATCAACGCTTTCTTTCGCATCATCTTCTGCTCTTTTTCTTTTTCAACCATCTGCTCTTTTGTCATCTTCGGACGTTTGAAAGCAAACCTTGTCAAAAATGCAGTTAGCGAAAAATCATAAAATGGATCGCCTGCATAATGCACTTCCCACGACTCTTCTTCCGCTTCGGTTTCAGCTTCTTCTTTCTCTTTCTCTTTTTTCTCTTTCTTTTCCTCCTCTTCTTCTTCAATCAAGCCAGATTTCTTTCTGAGCTCATCGTATTTCTTCTTCAAATGTTTTCCCATTCGAAGAATTTTGTTAGCCAGAAACGCGACTGATGGGTGATAATGGAGTGAAAGCATCTGTAGCTCCCAGAAAGCAGACAAATCAGCATGCGAAAAACGAGGATTGAATTTGAAGGGATTGTAAACGGAAGACCCACCTGCTGAAATGAGCGGATTGGTTGGCAACTTTCCAGAAGATGAAGAGGAAGAAGAAGAAGAAGAAGATGATGATGATGATGATGAAGGAAGAGGCCCACAGTCACATTTTTCTGCTTTCATTTCTGAATTTGGACAGATTGTTTGTCCAGATGAACCTTCACTCGCTGCTTCCTCTCTTTTCTTGATTTCGGCTTCTATATCTTCTTCATCAATGTCTGGTGCATCAACAAAGTGCTCATCTTCATCATCGTCCAAAGCAAGCAACGCTGATGATGATGCCAAAGGTGCTGATGGAGCAGCGAAGGAGGTCATCTTTGGCTCTTCAGCATCACTGCCTTCATCTTTCACTTTCTTCCCATACAATTTCTCGATCCATTCTTTCTTCTTCTCCTGCTTTTCTTTCTCGAGTTCTTCTTTGCTTTTCAACAGTTTCCACTTTTCCTCTGTTTTGTTCCCACTTTCTGCATCTCCGTCTCTCCTCAGGAACTTGGGATTAACAATCATCATTCCTTTCATATTCATCTTTAATCCATTCGCTTGTGATCCTTGTTTATTGAGCAACGATTGAGCAATGGCATGGGGCATCAGTGCAGGATTGATTGTTGTTGCTGTCTCTTCGCACACCATCGTGTGCAGCAGCGCCTTCCTTTTGCAGCACAGCTCTCCCACAACCATTAGCGAGGCGCACACAAACGAAGGTTGAGCCACTAAGCATACACCCAGCAACCGCTTGATGAAGGCGCACACCCTCTCATCCACACTATCCGCCTCTAAAGATTTGAATACCAAACCCAAAAAGAGAGGATGCTGGCTTTTCTCCACGAGCATCTCTGGGTCGGAGAGCTTTTCGTACAACGCGTTGTAATATCTGTCTGGAAGGATGCCCTGAACGCTCAGCAGGCGATGCAGCAGAAGCATTGCACGAAGCGATGAAGCGAATGAATGCGAATGAGATGCACGAAAGAGCGAATTAAGATGTGACTCAAACTTAGCTGCATTTTCAGCTCCAGCGATGTTCATCACACGTCCTATTCCACTCAGTACCGCAAACAGAAGGCGCTGTTCTGTGGATTCTGCTTCGTCGAGCATCTCCTTCTTTTTCTGTAGTAGTTTTCCTTTTCTTCCTCTCTTTCCGTGTTCCTTCGTTTGTGACCAGCGATTCTTTTTCTTCTTCTTTGATTCTTCAAGCTTTGCAGCATGGCGCGCTTCATTTCTTTTGAAAATGTCGTCAAACAGCGAAAAATACAATTTAAGCATTTGATTCGCAACTGAAGCATCTTTAGCAGGATCTAATGTGAATCCATTCAATGCCACAATTCCGTAGAATTGAGCTCTTTGAGAAATATTTGGACGATAAACCAACCTTTCTATTTCCTCCACAATCAATAGCTTTATAGCGGGCCTTCGTTTTGATAAAATAATAATGAGATGCGAAGTCAGTGAAGCAGCACTTTTCACATTATCTCCGAGTTTGTTAACGAGTTCTGACAAGACAGAAAGACGCTGCTCAGGCATGATGGCCATCTCACTTAATGTTTTTATAGCATGGTTATTTGGAATTAAGAACAGTGTCTTTGGCTTTCTCGCTGACAGCACGAATAAATGATGCATAAAGTTCTTTTATCATAGCATCTTTTGGATCATCTACAGAAAGTTCTTTGTTCTTTGGAAGAAGATTCACTTGAAATAATTGCAGAAGATTTTGCATAGCCATTCCACTGATCCTTCTATCTGTTCGTTTCATCATTGAAATAAGTTGTTTGACAGCCTTTGCACCTTCTTCATCATCACGAGCGGACTGTCCAAGAATAGTTAATCCAGATAGTTTATCTGTTATTGTACCTTTCTGTATTAATGCATTAAGCCATTTCTTTTCTTTATTTTCTCTCATTCATATAAATTTTCTTTATGAAATGGGTCATTTTATCAAATGAAAAAACAAATTAAAATGAATGAAGACCTAGTGATAGGGTTTTTGCAGCTTTGATGATTTTCAAAAAACAATGATTTGAGGTTTCCCATAAATCATTTTACTGATTTGCAAGAGTATTAAATTATCGTTTCCAAGCTAGCACAAAGTTTGATAAGTAATTTTTTGAAAATTTTTTGTTTATAAATGAATTGTTATTTATTTATTTCAAGTATTCAATCGTGTATGCTGAAAGGTCTGCCGAAATGGGACATGCTTTCATCAAGCTCCCCATTCGTCGATACATTTATTTATTTGCCATTCCCTGAAGCAACCATGCCATATATGCAGTATTCAATTCTTCGACCTGCCCCGGCAGATTTGAAAAAGCAATGGGAAAAAACAGAGCGAAAACGGCGATTAAAGCTGAACCTTGAGAAACAAAAAGCTGAAGTTGCTTTTCAGACTAAAGTCGAAAAACGGAAAAACCAGTTGTTGCAAGAAATGCAGAAAAAGAAAGATGAAAGAAATGCTACACGAGCTCGAGAAAAACTTAATAGATTGAACGTACGAAAAACTCCTGCAGCAAAGCGTCTTCTAAAAAAAGAAACAAGTACAGAAAAAGAAAATGGATCAAAAATTCAAGAAAGTCGTAAAGAGAATGTTGAATTAACAAAAAGAAAATGAGCGTACTTCTGGAGAAGTTCTGGATTACAAAGAAATAATGGTTAAGCAGTCCAGTGATAATGTTGAAAAGATTCTAATGAATGCATTAATCGCCTTGGTGAAAATTTGCCTTCGAAGATACCTCAACAAGATAATCAATTGAAAGATTCAGTTGAAAATAAGGAATCAAATATTACAGATAACATTGTGATTTCTAAGGAAGAAGCACCAAAGCCAGAGAGCAAGCCTCAACAGACTGCTCCTTTAAATGATATTAATGGAAATACTAAAATAGAAAATGGTTCATCAAAAAAAGAAGAAGCGACAGCATCTTCTACTGAAAATGCCACATCTGATAAACAAACTCCATTGCAAAGTTCAGTAATATCAGAAAAACAGAATGACAGTGTTCCATCCACAAACAATGAGCCAATGAAGATAGAGAACGAAGACATCATTTGGAATGTATTCCGAATGAGGCGTACGCGGCGGTCGCAGACAATAGCAGGCATCGGTGAGAAAGAGCGAGTAAAGGCGATGATGGGAGTGAGTGCTGTTGAGGCTGAAAGGCAAAGGGATGCAGAGAACAACGAAATGGATGGTGAAAACAGTGGGAAAAAGAAGAAGAACGGCCGAGTGGGAAATAATGGCGCAGACTATTCAGCCAGAACTGGGGTGTTTGAGATGCGCCGGAGGGGAAGAGAATTAGCATTGGAGAGAGAGAAAGAAAAGAGGAGAAGGAGAAGCAAAAAGAGCGGCAAAAAGAAAAAGAACAAGAAAACAGTGCAAATAAAGATACGCAAAGCACAGAAGCTTCAGATTCTTCTTTGAGAAGCACAACTTCTCCCTTCAAAAGACAAGCAGTTCAGAGCTCAGCCAATCTTGTCCACAGCCTTCTCAATCCACCCCGCCCATCCCGCCACCCCTCTGCTGTCGTATGAACTGGGTTATTCGCCTCCGCCTGTGTCAACAGCATCGAGTGTGCTGTCTACGCCAGACACACCTCATCCTCCTCTGTCTTGTTTCTTGCTCCTGGTCTCGTTGAACACTAACAAAATGATTGGAACAAACAATTCATCATCTTCTTCTTCCTCCTCCTCCTCTCTTCTTCTTCTTCTTCAGGCCACTCCAAATTGTATCGCTCGTCTCATCTGACTTATTCTTCCTCGTCTCAAAGCGAAGAGAAGCCGACTGTCATCACTGCCCAGCCAGACATCATCGTCCCTGACCCCAAGCATTATGTGGAAGTGTCTCATTTCTATCAGGACTCCTCACCAAATGTGCAGATGCTCCATCCACACACAAATATTGACCAACATTCATCTGTCAGCCCTTCTCATTCGCAGGTGCTGCCTTCTGCTGACCCCTCGACACGCCCAAGTTCTGCAAGGACTCTTTATCCCCATCTGCCCCTCAGCCTCCTCGCTCGTCTTCTCCCTCGTTCCTCCACTTGATCCACACTTCATCCTCATCTGCTTCTCATCTGGATCACTCACCAAACAAACACTCACCTCCTTCTTCTCATCACTCGCCTGAACACATTCCTCAGCCATCTTACACTGCCCCACCTGAACACAAAGGATATTTCCCTGTTCCACCAGCACCCCTTTCTGAGGTCTTGCCACAAACATTGCCTTCTCAGCTGTCTCCTTCGCCTTCACCTTCGCTCTTCTGCCTTTGCTGAATACAACGCTGATGAACGGTCACTTCACTTCTCTTCTTTGTCTCCATCATCTTCTCCTTCAGCTGCTGCTGCATTGACATCAACAGCAACAATCACCACACCACAAGCTTCTTCAAATTCATCTGCTTCATCATCATCGTCTTCTTCTTCTTCTGAATCAAAAGACAAAGATAAAGACAAGCTAGTCACCGTTCCTTTCTCACTCACCCGCTCACTCACTGAGACAGCCTCCATCTTCCGCGACCCATCGATTTCAACAGCAAGCGAAAGAAATCCCTTTTCTTCCTCCCGCAAACGAGTTAAAGTCTTCCTCAGCACATCGTCTGTCACCACTTGCACAATATGAGCAGATGGCAGGCAGCTCCCCTCACAAACTGCCATTTGACTATCTCCCTTCCTCTGCCCCTTCCACTCTGAGGACACAGACACTCCCTGTCGTCCCTGCTGGCCATTCAAACTTGTCCTCTTCTCACTCCTTCACTCACTCAAAGGCCATTTCTCCTCTGTTGATGAACTGCATGTCACCTCCTCAGCAGGCTGACAACTTCCTCCGCTCTTCTTCTCCGCCTCCTCATCCTCTTCCCCCGACAATTCGCAAGCACTCCACATCAATCTCTTCTCATTCTCCGCCTTTCACATTCAATTTGCCATCTGTCGCGAACAACCAGTCACTTAATCTGCACTTCGAACCCATCTCTTCACACACAGCTGGACATGCTTCCAGAGGGAAACACGAGCATCACAATCATCACTCATCACAGACAAATAAACCATCTGATGCTTCTTCTCCTTCTTCTTCAACTGCTTCAAAAGGAATGACAATTGAGAACTTTGCCAACATCCAGTTTTGTCATCTGTCACCTCCTGCCTCTTCCTTCTCCTCCAGCCATTCTGTTGCTGACTACCCACCTCCTTCCGCTTCAGTCGTTAGACAACAGACGCCCTCACCGCCACCAACACCGCAACACGCTCTATTCAAAAGAGACCCAGCCTCATTCGCATTCACATTCACACTCTCACTCACGCAGAGTGCGCAGAACACAATCTGTTTCTGTCTCTTCAGTCGCTGCCTCTTCTGCTAACATCACTTCAGATGCTCCTTTCCTCCCTTCTTCTGATGTGCTGTCTGTTGGCAGGGCGATGTCTGTGTGTGAGCAGAATGAGAATCAACAAATAGAAAAACAGGCAGCTCATCTAACATCTTCCATCCACTTGTCAACACTCCCTCACGTGCTGTCGCCTCTGACTCATCTCTTTTCCCTCTTCCTCATTCGCATCAGCATCAGCATCAGAATCAACGTCAGCAACTGCATCAGCCTCTGCAAACAACCTCTTTTCTTTCTCCTTCTCCTTCTCCTTCCTCTTCTGCGTATTCTTCTGGTTCTTCTGCCTCCTCATCGTTTCCTCATCATCATCGCACACATCACTCGTATTCGCAGGCTGATGCTCATCGCCATCGCCACACTCACTCCACTCACACTGCTACTCTTTCGAATGTGAATCCATTTGTTGCTTCTTCTTCTTCTTCAAATTCATCATCATCATCATCACCTTCTTCTTCTTCTTCTTCTCATCAAACACCTTCACATAACACACCCACTGCTCAGATGATGCATCACTTTAATTCTTTGATTTCTTCTCTGCCATCCAAATATCACCCTCGTTCTGTACATTCTTCGCCTCGTTCAGAAAAATCTGCTCAAAACAGAAAATCGAATGCAAACAACGGAACAAATGGAATACAACAGAAGAATATAGAAATCTCTATCAATTCTAATGCTTCATCATCACCTTCTTCATTAGATTCAACTAACAATGTCATTTCTTCTTCTTCATCATCCTCTTCCTCATCATCATCTTCAGCGCCCCATCCTTCATCATCTGCAGAGTCTGCAGGCGATGCTGAGGATGGGGATGGCTCTATAGCATGTCTCCCCTGGCGGTGGTGGAGGCAATACAGCCATCTCCTCTATTTCTGTCACCACCTGCACCGCTGGGGGAAAAGAGAAGGAAAAAGCAGATGAAGAGAGAAGAAGGAGAAGAGAAAGAGAAGAATGAGAAGAATGAGATGTTGAAGGGGAAAGAAGAAGGGGAGAAAGATGTTAGTGGAGTTGAAGCAAAGGAAGGGGTGTCTGTGAATGAGAAGAGCATTGGCAATGATAATGTTTTATCAGCAAATAAAGAGGCAAAGAATGACAAAGACGTGTCAACTAAGAAGAATAAGTCAATTAATCAAAAGAGGACGAAGTGAAAGAAGAAGCTGAAGACAAAGCGAATGAAGAAGAAAATATACCAAAAAGGAAGAAGAAGAAGAAGAAGAAAAGGAGAAACAGGAAAAGAGATAAGAAAGAGACAGAAAGAGATGGAAAGGCAGAGAAGAAGAAAGAAACACCACAAAACGAAGAAAGGGAAAGACGAAGGGAAATGCAATGAATGATAAAGATGAAGGAGAAAAAGAAGGAGCAAAAGAAGAAGAAAAGGCAAAGCAACATTTTCTGGTTCGAATTCACCTTCAAAAGAAGACAACAAAGAAGCAACTGCGCATGCCAGCACGAAACAAGAGAGAAACAGAAGCAGAAGAAGAAAGAGCTCAAAGGAAAACGAAGAAGAAAGCATCGAAAAGCGAAAAACAGACAGAAAAGCCATTTGGAATCAGAATCTCCAAAGAGAAATGTGTCTGTTTCAACATCTTCAGCATCCTCATCAAAACATAACTCCGTTTCTTCGTCAAAGAAAGACGATGACTCCTCTTCTGACACAACCACACTGACACTCTCATCCACCTCGTCTGATGAAAGTGCTTTCTCTTTTCTTTTTCCTCCTCCTCCTCCAACAACAACAACAACAACGATGACAACAATAACGCATCTTCTCCTTCTTCTCCACTCTTGTCTCTCTTTCCTCTTCCTCCACTCACTCATCATCATCATCTTCTTCTTCTTCTTCTTCTCTTTGTTCCTTCTCTTCTTATTTATCAGTCTCCCACTCAACAGACAGAGCTCGCTCCTCTTCTCAGCACAGCCATCGCCATCGTCACTCTTCTGTGCACAGACACAGACACAATACTCAATCTACTTCCAGAAGCAACAGATCTCGCACTACTTACCATTCTGCCTCTAATTCTTATTCTTCTACCACTTCTTCATCCTCTTCTTCCTCTTCTTCTCCTCCTTCCTTCTCTTCTAATTCTTCTTCTTTCTCTTCCAAATATTCTCGTTCTCGCAGTAACTCCCCTCAAACACCAAACGTTCTCATTCCCATTCACATTCCCGTTCTCGCTCTCACTCTCACTCTCATTCAACTTCTCCTTCCTCTTCCTCTTCCTCCTTCTCTTCCCGTGCCACCACCCACCACTCCTCCAGCTGTGCTTCATTCGGCTCAATGATGTTCCCTGTCTCCCCTTCAGCCACACCGCCCATGATGCCCCACGTCTTCCGCAGGCACTGCTTCTTTCTTCCTCTTCAACGAGCTCTGAATCACACTCTCCAACTTCCTCCCGCTCTCGTTTCGCTTCCTCCTCCATCCACTCCCCTGTCATGTTCCCCACGCCTTCCCTCGGCTCTTCCACCAGCTCCTCCCCACAATCGCCAATCAACCACAGCTGCCACAGAGTTCTGATTCTCACTCAGACATCTTCCTCGCCCCTGCCTCTCCTCCCTCAGGTGTTCATGTGCAGCCGATGCTGTCGCCTGCCAGCTCGCTCTGCTCGATGTTCTCTTCATCTCTGTCACCGCCTGTCACACCTACTCCTTTCTCACACTCGTCTGATGTGTATTCATCACTGCAGAATGAAGAGGCAGCACTGTTTCCGGCGCTGCTAACATCAGTTGTGGTGAGGCTGGAGACAGAAAGAAGGATGATGATGAAAGAGGAAAGGAGGAAGAGAAAGGAGCAGAGAAAGGAGAAGACAAGTTTGCTTCAGAAAATGAAGACGAAGAAGAAAGAGACAGGGAAAGAGAGAGAAAGAGAGAAGAGAGAGAAGAGAAGAAGAGGCGATTGCAGCTTATTCTATTTCTCAGCATTTTGCCACAAAAGTTCACACGCAATTTCAGGTTGGAGTGAATTCGCCGAACATAAAGAGGAGAAAGAGGTCGCATTCAAATGAGAAGAAAGAGGAGAAGAAGAAGCATCGGCAACACAGGGAAACTGCACATCAGAGGAAGAGAACGAGAGGAAGAAGCGAAAAGAGAGAGCGAAAGAGAAAGGGAAAGCGAGACAGAGAAAGAAAAGAAAACAGAAGATGAAAGTGAAATTGAGACAACTGTGTCTGTCTCTGACTCACAAACATCCACAAATTCTGAATCTTCTTCTTCTTCTTCTTCAAAATCGAAGACAAGGCAAAAGTCCAAGTCAAGATCTGCTTCAAACAAATACTCATCGACGGAAGGAAGTAACAAAAGAAGAAACAAAAGAAAGAAGAAGAAAGAACGAGAGGCCTCATCATCGTCGACTTCTTCTTCTTCTTCCTCAGATTCTTCAGCATCCTCTTCATCTTCCTCTTCTTCGAAGTCTTCAGAGAAGAAAAAAGAGATCCAACAAGCATTCAACACATCGAAGAAGGCACAAGCACACTTCAGCCAAGACACGCCATTCAAATGCATCAGACAGCAGAGAGAGAAGCTATTCAAAAAGTGTGAAAGATGATGATGACTCAGATGATAGTCGGAACGCAAAAGAAGAAGATTCCGATGATGATGAGAAAGAAGGAAAGAAATCAATCAGAATTGTGGTTGATGCAAACGAGAGTGCGAAAGAGGAAGTCTTTGAAGAACCACGTAAATCGACACAGACAAACACTTCTTCCTCAGACAAAAAGGAAGTGTGATTGTCTTTTCATTGGAGAAGGCTATTCAGAATGAGCAACGTGAAAGATCGTCGAATGAAAAGATTACAACAGAAAGAGATAAAGCCCATCACAAAACAGAGAGTGCTGATCAAAAGAATGAGGAATGGGATTCGAATGTGGATGAGAGAGAAGTCGAAGAGACAGAGGAAGACAGCACGCAGAAGCAAATGGATGACTTCAGCAGCTCTTCTGTGAAGGCTGATGGGACGATTGAGACAGATGCAGAGGAGGAAGAAGATGACTATTTTGATGGAGTAGATGAAGAAGAGCTGATGGAGCAGGCGTTGCGGTCGGTGCTTTTGGAAGAGAAAAGAAGGCAAGCAAAGAAATTGCTGAATCAGCGTCTCTTTCAGGTAGATGGAATGGAGAGCAGTTCATTCCTGGTTGGTGTGTCAAGGATAAATACAACGATGGAATTGAGAGTATTGCTCCTGCACTGAAGTCAAGAAGTAACAGTTTTCAGAAGAATCGCGATCAAAGCGAAGATAACTCGGGGAGATCGACTTCATCTACGCTTCATTTGTCTTCCTCGTCTGACTCTGCATCTGACTCATCAATAACAGCAGCAGCTGAGTCAGATGGGCAAATCAGCATGAGCACAATTGAGCTGCCTTCCTCAGACATCACAACGAGCGAAGGCACAGACCAGGCACACAGATGGTCAGACACAGAATTTCAGGATGGAGGGCTGCTGACAAAGGAGAAGAGGCGATTGAGGAAAATGGAGAGGAGAAGGAAAGTAGTTGAGAGAGAAAGAAGAAGAGCTTTGAAGAGAGAGAGAAAGAAGCTGAGGGCACAGAAGAAGAAGCAGAGGGCTTATAATGCTGCGGAGTTTGAGAATGGAGTGATGCTTAATTCTGACAGCGATATTCAGCGAAGGATCATCAGCAATCCATCGCCTGGAACAAAGAGAGTCAGGTGGAGAATTCAAATGAAGACGAAATGAGCAGTGAGTCTTTTGAGGCTCTGATGAAAGAGGATGAAGAAGATGGATGCAACAGAGAGTTTGCTCAAATAAAGAGTGCTCTTCGATTCTCAATGAAAGTGAACAACGATGTGGTGGCTGCATCG
>NW_027150641.1:0-25606 GCF_001643675.1 Monocercomonoides exilis | reverse complement strand
AAGAACTTCTGTGCGGCCATTTTGATCTGTTAAGAGGAACAGATGATGATGCATTTTGCGGCTTTGAGACACACGAGCATGTTTGTCGATTTCAAAGGCATTGTCAACATTACAACTGGCCATTGAAATTTCATTGGAAAATGGAGTTTATTTAGAAAATTACGATGATATTGCGATATATCAAAAGGACGTTAAGATAGTCGGGGAAAGCAAGAAGCAATCTTTTGTGTGGCAGCAAGAGTTCAAAAATCAAAAAGTGAAGACATACATTCATGGAGATGGCACTAAGATGTGCTTTAGCCAAGTCTCAGTTGTTCCTGATAAGAACTGCGTTTGCCCTTTTTGGAGTTTGAAGGGGCATCTGATCTGCAATTCGTGGACTCTGCGATAGCTGCAAAGAGCATCCATGATGATTGCTATTCATGCGCGTTGATAAAATTGGTAAACTCGTTCTTGTCATTTGAAAATTCCACTGTGAATGGCTTTTCTTTGATTCAGGATATTTTCTTCAGCTCATTTTAAGTGTATGAATTTTTTTAAATATTATTTTTACAAATGAACTGATTTTTTTAATTAATCTTATAAATCTTGTGTGCGTGTGTTTTATCATAATTTTTTCTGTTTAAATAATTCGAATTTCAGGAAAAAGTTTCAATGACTGTTACATTTATGCTCCAACTTCACCAATCTCAGCACAGATTCCTTTTACCCTGTCTTTATGAACTTTGCCTGTTCTTTCCCAGACCCAAACGAGTATTCTGAGTCAATGTGCTTCGTCAACTTCAAAGAGTGTTCTTTTCTCGACTGCGAAAGCAACAACTCCATGTTCGGAGGGTGCTGATGATGCCTCTTGCCTCGAGGATTCAGATGGTGCTGAACACTACCAATTTCGTTTCATGTGGCACTCGCGCCAAGCAAGGCAAAGGTGGAGCGATCTATTTGGACGGGCACTGGGGAAACTCAATCGACAGCTTCTTCGTATTCAATCTGTTTTTGAGCAGAACGAGGCGGCTGTTGCCAAAAACATGTTTATAAGCACCCGAAATCTTCAGGGCTTTGACTTGAGTCATTTTTGTTCACGTATTCTCCTTCGATGAATGAATGGAAGGGGTCTGTGATGGTTTACGATCCGACAGCTTATTTGGCTCCGATTGACTTGATATCCTTCCTCGACATGAAACATCGCTCGCCTTATTTTGTGTCTGGAAGACAGGACAATGCCATTGACTGGGTCACTTGCGGGGACGAAGATACTCCCTGCAAGTCAGCCGGCTTTGTGGCGCAGAGGAACGAGAAGATGGACGAGCACCGAGAAATCATCGTGCTTGACGCTTCGTACGAGTTTGAGCCTCTAAAAAGAATGGAGGTCACAATTCGTTCGAAAGATGCAGGCGCATCCCATCTTTCCAAGATGTATTTGGTGCCTTCGAAAAGCTATTCATTTGAAGAGTCCAACAGAAACGATGCAACTTCAAATTCAGATGCCAATGCAAAATGGCACGTGCAGACAGATCCTCCTCTTTCCAGAGGCATGGTTGAAGGGCACAGCGTGCTCACCATTTCATCTATCAGTTTTGTGATCGGCGAGCAGCTGCAGTCAAAAGTCGAGTCTGTTTTTGCGTTTATTGAGTGTCGTTGCAACATTGTCTATTCCATCATCACTACTGAATCCCTGTTTGCTCTCCACATTCCTGTGTTTGCTGCCGAGAACAGTAACATTGAGCTCAGCGACATCAACTTGTTTGACTCTACCATCACAAACACGCAGATGTCTGTGTTTCGAAACTGCTGTGTCGATATTGACACTTTATACGTGCACAACAACAACTTCCAAAGCTCCTCTTTCTTTTCCGTCGAAGACTTGCCTTCACCTTCTTCTTCTTCTTCACCTTCGTCTTTTCCTTCACCATTGCGTTCAAACACTCAGATGAATGGCGATATTTCCCTCAGCAAGTGCCATTTCGACTCATCTCAAACAAACTCCCCAGTGTTTGTCATCGACTGTTCTTTGAGCTTCAAGCTTTTGATAAGCAATGTGGTGTTCCAGACCATTGGCCCTATTCCTGAAGGCCCCTCAATCATCTATCTGAAGCCGAAAGAGAAAATGCACTTTTTGAGTGAAGAGCAACCAGTTGGAAACATCTGCATACGCATCAACAACTGCAACTTCACTGAATGCAAATCTGTCTGTTCTTATCAGGGCGGTATTATGCACCATCGCTTATCTGCTCTGTCCAACAGCCAGCTGATGGTGAATTCGACCTCTTTCAACGGAGGAGGGATCGAGAAAGACGGCTACGGAGGCGCAATCTTCTTGGACTGCAGAGGAGGTGGGTGCGCATTCTCAATCACGGACAATCAATTTTCGCTTGTGAGGCTGAGCGAAGGGCGTTGTGTCTTTATTGTCGCTGACGATCTGAAAGAGGTTGCACATCCGATGCGAATCCGCGTAAGACGATTGACAGCTGTGCTGAGCACTGATTTTAGAGGAGCAAAAACGGAAGATTTTGATAAAATGATGGAATTTGTGCTGTATGGAAAAGCCAATTCCACTAACGTCTGTTCAAATATGAAATTAAATGAAGCAAAAGATTTTGAAATGGAGACGCAAGATTTGCATGCGAACTACTTGAATGTTTCCAGATACCGAACAGTCTATGTGGATGGGGCAGATCCAAATGCTGAGGACTCCAAAGCATGCGGAACGGTGGGGCAGCCGTGCAAGACGTTTCTCGCCGGAGCTGGCCGATTGAGCGAAGATTTCTGTGCTTTGTGTCTGTCAAACAGCATTGAGATTCGCAGGGAGATGGTTTTGTCGTCTGTTGAGGTGCAGTCCTGCAAGAGTTTTGAAAGAGCGCAGATTCTCATTGGAGAATTTGACACAAACAGCACTGGGGCTCTTTTGAACATCTTCGGAGAAGTTCATTTTTCCACCTGTGATTTCAGGTTTAAAAACTGTGAAACGGAACATTGCTCAATATTTCTGGCAGAGAGAAATGATTTGACCGTTAACAATTGCTCATTTTCCTCGTTTTCTGAAGATTATTTGTCTTTTGCATATGTTCCTTCAAAGAAATCGCCGAGCCACAATTCATCTATTCACCCTGTTTCTATCAATGCCAGTTCAAAAGTGACAGCTGCTCTTTCGTGCAAGTTGTTTCTGATCGTCACAGGAACACTCAATATGCTGTACGTTACATGCTCCAACCTCAAATTTTATGTCCCCGCTTTTACGTTCGAGTACAACAGCCAATGCTCAATTATTCATTCTGATTTTGACTCCATTTCCCTCATCAACAGCTCACTAATCACAAAAAGCAGTGGAAAATTGCAACAAAAATTTTCCGGAAAATTTGAGCTGGTGAACTCGACATTTACGAATATCGTGTGTTCTCAAGGAGGATCTGCTGTCTTGCTCAGCATCGATCCATTTATGCCAGTCAAAATACAGAACTGCTATTTCGATGGCTGTGGAAGCAACTGCTCTTCTGTGTGTGGCTCTGTGATTTCTGTCTTGTTCTCTGGCGCTCTGATCTCAGACACCATTTTCAAGGGATACAAGAAACCCATTCCAAATGAAAGATCTTTGAATGAAATGAATGAGTCTATTGTGAATGATGTTGCAATGGATATAGAGAATAAAGAAGAAGAAGAAGAAGATGATGATGATGTATGTGGCTGGAGAGGGGCGATGATGCATTTATCTACACTTCCTGCTCGATTAAGCAACACATCCTTCATCAACGCACCAGACGGAGCTGTTTCAATGGTATCTTCTTCACTCGCCATCGCCTCTTCCTCCTTCATCGACAATGGCGTGACTGCTGGCAAGTGGAAGGAGATCCACCACAACATCCACTGCAAAGGAAATGGCTCTGTCGAAGTGATGTCGCTTGCCCCAGACAACAGCGCCAGCAACAACCGCTCTCCGCTCTGGTTCCAAATGGAAGAATGCTCACTCATCCTCTCTCCTTCTCTGACTCCGCTGACATCGTCGTTGTTTGTGCCAGAGCTGACAAGAGTGACCTACACAGCAAACGAGCAACTGCTGCATATGACTTTCAAAGGAACAAACTTGTTTCCCTGTGGCTTGTCGTTCATGCTTGCCACATCTGATCCGAATGACAATCCACTCAGCTTCGAATTCTCGTCGTTTGAGTCATCAAATATAGCTTATGCATCTGTTCCCATTTCACAGCTTGTGTTTTCTTCTTCTTCCTTTTCTTCTTCTTCTTCTTCTCCTTCTCCTTCTAATATTTCTGTATGTAATTCTTTGCCTTCTTCACATTCACTCACTTCAACTCAACTTTCTTGTGAACCAAAAAGTTCTTTGTATGTTTCATCATCATTACAATCATCATTATCATTATCACCACATTTTCCATGTATTTCCTTCATTCGCCACTTTACTTCATTTTTCTCTTTCTTTTCTTCTCTCTTCTCTTCTTTCTTCTCTTCATTCCACACCCATGCCTCTCTCTCTTCTGTCCCCATCCAATCTCTATTAGCGTGTCTTGTCTATCCCACCAGTGATTATTCTGTTAATGACACAGCCCACACACAATATGTCGTTCTCGCTGCTGAAAAGACAAAGAGCAAAAATGACATCTCAAAAGAGCAAGTTGTTCTCTTTATTTCGCTGTCAATTGGGCTGAGTGTGGTTTTGCTGGGCGTTTTGGGTGTGATTGTGTTTGTTGTGGTTAAAAGGAAGAGGAAGAGGAAGAAAGAGAGGAAGAATAAAAGAGGTATGGATTTGTTTGACTCACAAATGAGCACTCCAATTAACTCGGGGATTATATTCTTTACTCCTCCTCCTCTTCTTCTTCATCTTCCGCTTCCCCTTCCCCTTTCTCTTTCTCTTTCTCTTCGCCTGAGCTGAAAGTGAATCACTCAAGCAGCAGTGGCATTTTAGAAAGCCGTCCATTCAAACTGCCTTTGGATGAGCAACCTCCGAATTTTGAAGATTGAAATGTGATATATTTTTATAATAATAAATATGTTTCTTTTTTATGTATTTTTATTTTTTATTTTTTATTATTATTTTTATTTTTAATTTTGTTTTAGTTAATTTTTTGCACATTACTATAATTATTTATTTGATTTCGCACAATTTTCTGTTTTTTTAAAAAGATGTTTGAAGTGAAATGCCAAATTTATTCATTTTGAGGTCATTATCATTGGTCTATGCAATGTGTTTTATGTCGGAGTAATTGTTAAAATGTAATTTGAGAATAGAAAATGTATTTTATTATGACTTTTTCTGATTCATATTGATTTCTATTTTTCCGAAAAACTTCAGTTTTTTGACTGATGGGAATAAAATTAATTCCGATGTTGGTATTCTCGATCAATCATTTTTATTTTTAAGAATACATGGGAAGAAGTTTGTAACTCGAATTTTTATAAAAATTATTGTATTCACCTAATTTTTTATAAAAATTATTTTTTGAATGAACGTTGAATAAAATGTTATATCAAATTGTTTTGATGTATTTGATTTAACTTCTTTTAAATAGGACCAGCACGTTGCTATCGTTACCAGAAAAACAGACCGTTTCCAAAATCTCGTTTTAACCGTGGTGTTCCAGATCCAAAGATTAGAAACTTTGACTTAGGCAGAAAAACTGCGACCGTTGATGAATTCCCTCTTTGTGTTCATCTCGTTTCTCTCGAGAAGGAACAACTTTCAAGTGAAGCACTCGAAGCGGCACGTGTTGCTGTCAACAAATATGTCACAAAATACGGAGGAAAAGATGCTTTCCACATTCGTGTTCGTGCTCATCCGTTCCATGTTATCAGAATTAATAAGATGCTTTCATGTGCAGGCGCTGATAGGTTTGCTAGAATCATGTTTTCATATTTCATAATTTCAAATTTTCTTATTATCCATTTCAGACTTCAAACAGGAATGAGAGGCGCATGGGGAAAGCCATGCGGTCTTGTTGCACGTGTGGATATTGGCGATGTTATCATCTCCGTTCGTGGACCAGAAAAGTGCAAGGCTGCATTTGTTGAAGGTCTTCGTCGTGCTTCAATGAAATTCCCAGGAAGACAAAAGGTTGTTGTTTCTGACAAATGGGGATTCACAAAATACACACAAGACCAATACAGGAAACTGCGCGCATCAGGCAAAATTGTTCCTGATGGACTCAACGTTAAACTTGTGAAAGAGAATCCATACGTGATGGAGAAAGCACTTCATGCACGCAATTAATTAATTAATATTTGATAATTTTAAATATTTAAATAGAAAAACAACTTATTAGCAGTTGTTTTTGTAATAATTTTATTTCTTTTACTCGTTGCGTTTGTTTTTATGTTTGGTTGAATAACTTTTTAAACGAAAATAAATATTTGACTTTTCTGAACCCTTATTTTTTTGATGAGGAGAAAAATACAAGTTAGTTAATTTTTTCAAATGGAAAAGGAGAACACTTTCGTTTGACATTGACCTTGCTTTATTTTTATCTAAAATTGCTTTATTTTCCATTGACTCTTTAGAATATGCATTCTTTTACAGAAGAAGTTTGTCAAATAGACAAATCAAATTTATTGCAGCCTATTCCTTCTTATTCTTCTTCTTTTGATACAACATCGACCAATAATTTGCGTGGATATGATGCAGTTGCGAAACTTGTTATTGATGAGCATAAACCTTGTTATCAGCAGAAATCGTCTAATTTACTTAATTGGGATAATTTCATGAAACAATCGTCTGCAGAAGCATCACACTTCTTCGAAAAGGAAAGTTCACATACGACAAAGAATGAAACTGTTAAATCTTCTTTTCCTTATTTGATTCATTCTTCACATATTGATCAAGATTTTGAACATTCAGAGCTTTTGCGTTTTCCAATTGGAAAAAGTCATGAATCGATTGGGCCAAACACTCAACAACAATTTCATTATTCATTTGATTTCCCTTCTTCTATTGATAAAAGTTCAAGTGAATTGGATCAAATTTATCAACGCTCTGACAACAATTTGAATGATTTTCAATGTCAACCCTCGAACAGTTCGTATCAAAATCCACTTTATTTTGATAACTCAACTAAAGATACGCAAAACGAGCTTCAAGAGAAACGGCAAAATGAAATACCAGCAATGAATTTGGCAAATGCTTCAAGACATTGCGAGAATTACTTTGAGATAGAAAAGGAGTATCCTATTTATTTTATGACTTCATGCGACCTTGTAAAAGAAGCGAGCATACAACTACATTTGCAAGAAATGCAGAGGAAGCAAAAACAAATTCTTCAAAAGATTCTTCATTTGAGAACGATAAGTGCCAGTCGATCAAAAATGATGCATTTTCTACCACCACCACAGCTCAAAACTCTCTTTGTATTTCTTTTCCTTTCAATCCTTCTTCAAAACCTCCTCTTTCAAATTTCATCTCTTCACATTATGTCGATTCTGCTTTGGAATGTGATTCGTCTTCGACAGAAGAAAACACTTCGTGTACTGAAACATCATCAACGCTGTCGTCTCATTCACTTGATCCTCACATCACAGAGACAATTGCCAGATGGCATCCGGTTCGGGCAAGCCAGCGGGAGTTGTGCTACGACATTGACACGGAAAAGAACGGAGAGAGAGATTCAGCTATTGCACAGTTTCGCGAAGAGTGGATGGCTTTACGGTGGAAGAAAAGAGAAGAAAAGCAAGAAAGAAGAAGGATGATGATGGAAGAAAGGGTAGCGATTAACGAAGTTGTTGATCAAAGAAAGACTGAAACAGAAGAGTCGTTTGATTTGCAATGTGATGAAGAAAATGATACTGAAAAGGAAAGAAGTGCTAATGAGTATTTCCACAACGCACGTTTGCGTGAAGAAAAGGAGAGACGAGCGAGGTTGCGCATAATTAAGAGGGAAATACAAGAAGCAAAGATGCACCTGAGACTGTTTGGAAAGTGGGTTGAGAATCCATTTCTTAGAAGCGAAGAAGAAAAACAGATGTGGGAAGAAGCGAGAAAGAAAGCGCTTGAGAAGAATAAGATTTTTGCACCTAAAGAGCTTTTGGAGAGGAAAGATATTCCAGTTGAAGGTAGCCAAGCGGAAGATTTGTCAAATGTTTCGGATGAGTTAACACTTGAGGAGTTACGAAACGTGCTTATTGAAGGTTCAGCACGTGGAATGAGTGAACTTGATAAAGAGCAGCTAAAAATTAAAATTGGAAAAATGGAAGAGAAAATGGAAAAAGAAGTGAGAATGAAGGAAATGAGCGATTTGGATCGTTATGTTGAGCAGTGCGTGAAAGACTCAATGAGAAAAGCTGAAAAGCTGCAAAAGAAAAGTCAAAACTTGAAAATGCAACACAACAAAAAAGAAGTTACTTCAACAAGCATATTCGAGCAATCTTTTTCTCATTTGCAAAAGCCAAATCAAACATGTTCATCGAATCGAACGAACTCATATCTGGGGGTTCAATGTTTTGCAAACACAGATTCTTCATTCAAAAGGACTTCAAATCCAACTTTTAACAGGACAGATGGTGAGTCGCTTCCACCTGAAAGAAAATGTTCTGCATTATCAGATGAAGATCATTACTTGTTGTGGTTCTTTTCTCAAAGCGATGAAGCATTTATCTCCTCAAATGTGATGCATCCAGGAAAGAAAAGTTATTCGATATCTCCCTCTCTCAATTTTGCATTTCCTCCATTTGTTGTTCCTTTTTGTTCGTTTTCTTCGTTTTCTCAATTGAAGTTAGCGTTCTTACCGAATCAAACCAAGCGGGAACTTATAAGCAATGAGGAAAAAGTTGGAATTTATGATGATTCTATGGAAAGACCTGGATATTACAGTATTTTTGGTTTGCAAGAAAAAACGCAAGAACAAAGAACAAATCGCGCATTAGCGTTCATTCGGAGAAAAGTTGCGTACACTCGAAAGAATCGAATTGAGTCACATAAAATCCTCTTCAATTTAACAAATCATTTGATTGGCGAGAAAAAATTAGAAGGAAGCGATTGCTTGTGGACTTTTGATCGGCGTAATTGCAGAATTAAAAGAAAGAGAAGAAGAAAGAGGAAAAATGGAAGTGGAAATGATTTAGAAAACGAGAAAAGCATTGATAATGACTGAAAATAAAGCTATTCAGAAGAATGTTGTTTGATGTTTTTATTAACAAATTGAAAACTTTTTTGTCATATTGCTTTTGTTTTTAATAGCTTTTAATAATCACATGTTTTAATGAAATTAAGAAGTTTGAGAAAGTGATAAATTAATTAACACTTTTTTTAGAAATTGTAGAGTTGGTTAATGTCGAATTGTTTTTCCTTCTAAAACGGATTGAGCATCCTCTTTTTCCTTTGAATAATTAAGTGCTATTAATTCAGTATCTCGAGATTATTGAAGTTTTCAATAGAAATCGCCTACTCAAAAAGTACTCTTCTTAGCTGAATGCAGTGTGGAATAATTGCAACGTTTTAATAGACAAATTACATTTTCAACTCTTTGCCTGTTTTTGAACAATTTTTAATTGGAAAAAACCAACAAACCGACTAAAACAAAGCATTGAGATGAAGTATTCAACACACACACACACACACACAAAAAAAAATGAACTTAAAATGCAATGAACATGATCAAATTCTCAATCATTGACCGTTCACAAATAAGAAAGCTCCACTTTTCATTACGTTTTATCTCCACACTAATTTCAAGTCATCAGACTTCTTTTTGAATGAAAATTTGTGGATAGTCCTCATATTTATAAGTGTAACTGTTGCCCCAACTTTTCCCAGCCCAACCTAAAATAAAATCACGAAATTTTTAAGAGAGAGGAGAAGAAATAAAAAATAACAGCATTATTTCTTTTGAATCGCCGGAATGTCAAAATATAACAGCAAACTCCAGGCACAATAACTTTCGGTATTCCTGTGTAGTAAATTCTCTGTCTCTTTTTATCCTTAAAGAATATCACCATCTTCTTTTTCATGTTGATCTCCATCCCCAATCTGTCCCCATCCTGGAATGTTTCGTTCCCGCTGGTGCTCGTCCCACCCTGGTACGTGCTTCCTCCCGCATACCACGCCATCGACTGCGAATCGTGGCCAAAGCAGGAAGAAGGAGAATACGTCCTCGGGAACACAGCAATGCCAAACACAGGCGTCCAGCTGCCGTATCTCGCATCCTTCATCATAAACTCAAATTTCCAGATTCCCTTTTCACGGGCTTCTTTAGCATGCTCATCCCCGTGGTTGAGCTGGACCACGTAAGCACATTTTTCTTCAATGTGACTCCGGAAAGGGTTGGATTCGCCCATCCAATAGTCACCTCTATCATGAATCGAAAGAATGTAAGAAATAGAAAAGAAAAGAAGTTAAATAAATAAAAATATAAATATAAAAATCTGCAAGTATTTAAGAATTATTTCAGAAATCAAATAAAAAATGTTGATATTTTTCATTTTAAATCAAAAATTCATGTTTTGAATTTAAAATTATTTTTTTTTTTAATATTTTTCAAACTTCCTTTCGGCATCTTTTCTTTTTTCTTTTTCTTATCTGAATCTGAATCACTGGATGAGGAATCCGAGGACGAATCGGAATCAGAGCTTTCATCTGATTCTGAAGACGAGTCGGAATCATCATCAGAATCTTCATCAGAACTTGATTCTGAATCAGAAGATGAATCAGATGAAGATTCGGATTTGTGCTCTTTCTTCTTCTTCTTCTTGCTTGATTTCTTAGCTTTTTTCTCCTTTTTATCTTTCTTTTCCTCTTTTTCCTCCTCATCATCTTTTGTAGCTGATTTGGGTGAAAAAGAGATCTTGAATATTATTGAAAATTTTCATATTTGAACAAAATCTCAAAAATTAATAATATGCAAACTTCATCGGGATCTGGACCTGGGATATCCACAAACTGATCAATAGCACATTTGCATACTGTCTTCATTGTTGATAATTCCTGTATCGGTAAATAAAATCAAAATTTTTAACGTGAGTTATTGGAATCGTTCGTTTAAAAAAATGTGCTTCAAAAATTGTCAATAACCTCGACAAGTTCTGAAGTGAATCTGGTTTGGAATTGTTCAAGATCTTTTTCTGTGATTGGCTTTTCATCTTTAAAAAATCATTTCAAAGCAATTAAAAATACGAATTTTAAAATATGCAATGAAAATTTTATCGAATTTATTCAAAAATAAAACCAATTTCTTCTTCTTTGCTGAACGCTTTGTTCAATGCTACTTCAATGGGACTATCTTCTTCAACGATTCCTTCATTAGTCAAAGCAACTGCAAGTGATTTAATTAATGACACGAGCTTTGCTTTCTTTTCTTCTGTTTTTAATGCTGATCCAACTTCCAAAGCTGATAGGATGTTTTCATCTGAAGGAGAGAGCGATTTGCCTTCCATTGAAAAAGACTTTTAATTTGGGTCTTTTGATCACATTAATATTCTAATTTTTATATTCACTTTTTATAGTTATGATTTAATCATGAAATTCAGAGAAATATAATTTCTAATTTTTTGACAAATATTATAAAGCAATCTGCAAATTTTGATTGAGAAAATTTGTTATTATTCATATTTTTTTTCTGTAAATAATTCGAAAAAAATAATATTTGTCTTCCATCGATATGTTGATTATCCTTCTTTTATGAATCGAAGGATTATTATTTAATTTATTATTTTCCAAAAATAGATGTTGAAATTTGATAATGAATTTTCATTTCAAAGAACATCAATCAATTCGAATAAAACATAACTTTGTTCAAAAAAAATGTGCACAACTCTCAAATTAACTCACTTCTTTTTTTCAATTCTCAACTTCATTTGAGAAAGTGAAAAATAAAAATCGACTTTAATTTGGATAATTTAATTCCTTCAAAAACGCACTTGAAAAAAAAAAAATTAGTTCAGTGATTTTTTTTAATTTTTTAAGCGCAATATTTACATATTTTTTCCTTCAAGTTTTTTCGAAATTGATAATGACTGACTTGTTGTTTATCGAGAATTCAATTCATGAGTACAAGTTTATAATTCGAAATAAATTCTTATTTGAAAATGGATATCATTCAAAGTCAAATTTTTTGCATTAATCCCAAATAAAAATAATGGAATAAAAATTTAAATAATATTCGATATTTAACTTTCAAAATTATTACGCATTATGAGAGTTAAATGAATGGATTAAATAAATTCTTTTCAAGTGGGGTATCAGAACTTTCAAAACGGAAAATGTTTATAACCTTTCCTCAACGCAGATGAATGAAACAAGGAGAAGATGGCTAAAGATTAACAAAATTACACATGGAAGACAAGAAAGTCAGTCCACCCGAAAAGAGAGACAAGTCACTTTCACAGAAATGGATTTGGCACTTTCTTTTCAATGAGTGTTTTTTGGAGAATTTTTATCATGTTCTGACAGAACAACCAATTTATTCGCAATTCAATTTGTGGGATGCTTGAAGCAGAAGGCGTTCATTGAATATCACATGGTGTTTATATATTCAAAATCTTCATCTTCATCTTCTTCGGCAATTCAATCAACTCTCCCACTCACTGATTTATTCTTCAACATTTCATCCATCTGTCAATTCTGCTGCTGATTTCTCGTTCAATATTCATCTCTCTTGAAGCTCATATCTTTAGATCAAAATCATCATTGTTCATCTTCATCACCATTTTCCAAAAACGCATTTTGTTTCAAATTCTTCTCGACAAACCGTCAACAAACATTAAACACTTCACAACTGATATTTCTTCGTTCTTCTTGTTCTTCTATCATCATCAACAACAAAGAAATCATGATAGTCTCAAACAGAATTTCTTCTTTTCGTCTTCATTAAGAATGTCTTTTATAACAGAAAAATTGGAGAACAAATGGGAAAAGGCAAAGAAAGACTTTTCCATTGAACACATCAATCATTTGCATCAAAGCTGTGAGTTCATTCGCTGCGTCTTTTCAATTCATTCTCAGCAACCAAAAATAAAAAGTTTGATATTTTCATGAATGCATTGTTTTTGTATTGGGCTTGAGAAAAAAGGGGGTTTGGAAGAATAGATTTTAAGAACATTTCATGAATTGAAGAAAAATGGAGAGGAAAAGAACAATTTTGAGCAGAGATTAAGAGAGATCAGTCAAGGAAATAGAATAAGGATAGAAAATGATTGATGAATGAAGAAATATTTATTTATGTGGCAACAAAGCAGATGAAGGGGAAATGCAATTGGAGCAGAACTTTTGGATTATATTGTGAGAAAAGAATGTGAGTGAGGTATCTTCTCTTTCTCCATCAATAAGAAAAAGCAGATAAAAGCAGAATGATGAAAGAAAAAGGAAAAAGAGATATGAAAAACTGGACAAAAATGAGAAGAATGTGAAGAGCAATTAATTCTGATTGACTTGTTCTGTCATTCATATTCTGAGTTGGAGCATTGGATTAGTTTCTTTTTCAGCCATGTTTGCTGTTGTTGTCTTTGGTGCTCACAAAGCTGAACGTTGAATTCTTCATTAAAGCTATCATCACCATTGCTGCTGAATCCTTCTCAAGAAATTTCATTTCGTTCTTCATCTTCATCATTGTCTTCTTCTTCTCGTGTATTGGTGCCAAATAAAATTTTGGAAAAAAAAGCAGACAGAATTTGTGAATGAAGAAGCTAACAAACAAACAAACAAAGGCAGAAATGGAATAATGATGAATGGGAAAGTGTGAAAAATATCATTTGGTTGAATATTGTGGAGGAAAAATCAGTTGTTTCTTCGATATTTTGGATCTCTCGAAATACATTAAATGACTCTGTCAAAGCACCGAAGAACAAAAAAACAGTTTTTTGAAACAGAAAATTTCTTGTTGAAAAAATTCATTGGGGTTGCATTTATTGGAAGAATTTCTATGAAATAAGAAGAGAAATGATAAAAATGAACAAAAGAGAGCAGGTGAAAAAGGATAAATTGGCTATTGTTGAAAATGAAGATGATTCAAACGAAGAAATACATTTTGAGAGACGAATAATAGAAAGCATTCCCAAAAGCAACAAGTGGAATTTGCATTTGATGAAAAGGAGAAAATAGATGAAGAAATTTTGAAGAAGTATTTTTATCTGATCTGACGTTATAGATTTTTGAAAAATAAGCGATGATATAAACTTCAAATGAAAAGAAGATGAAAGCTCATGAATTTTTCAATGATATGGAAAATGAATCAAAATTTGAAGATGAAACGATTAAAGAAAGTTTAATATTTAAAATGATGAAAATTAGAAAAGCATTGAATTAAGAAATCGGAAAAAGTTTATCATTTCCAGTGATTTTTGTGTCAACTGCGCTGAAGGTGAGTGTTTGAGTTGGAACAAATATTGAGGAAAGGAGGGTGAGAGAGGCGTCTTGGGTATCTGTCATGCGAACAAGAGCAAATTCAATTGTTTTGCATGGATTGAGTTGTGTGATTCCGCAGAGATCGGTGTTTGTTCCATTATTTGACACGATTTTGAATGTTGTTATGAGAGGAAGCCATCTGTTGAACACAGCGTTATCAGCTGTTCCTGCATTCCAGACTCTTTTTGATTCTGTTGTTGACCCGCACTGATTGAATGGGGATTGGGTGATGCTGCTGCCATTGAAGAACGCATCATTCCCCATTCCATTAGTTGCGGAATTGCCATCGAAGAAGCAGAAAGTGATGAATTTGAACCCGCTCATCCAATCATATGTTCTTGTGCAGCACAGCGCAGCACCGCCGTAGGTAGTTGGATTTTCGACTTTGTTGTTGATGAACTGGCACTCTTGGAGCAAATATTGAAGAGGTATTACTGGTGGAGGGTAATGAAACGTGACTGCGCCAGTCGCATTTCCACCAGTATTTGCGATACAGACACAATTTTTGAACAAAAATTTTCCATTTGATGTCATGTTATCAAGCACGATTTCCCAGCCAGTTCCACACCAACTTGTTATTTCGCAACTTTCAACTCGGTTTTCTGATAATACCCAAACAGAACTGGATTGCGGCCAGCCAATATAAGCAGCTCCTCCATGAGCCGCAGTACAACTTGTGAAATTGGATTTTGCGATATCAATCTTCAACGAAAGATTACAATATAACGCTCCACCGTATCCGTTACTTGAGCATTTGTTGAATGAACAGGAAGTGATTGTGAGATTGGCATTTGCACAATAAACATAAAGTGCACCGCCAGATGAAGATCCACCAGTTGAATCATTCCATTCGCACCACTCAAAGCGATAGCTATTCAAAGCAGTGAAGGACAATCTGCTTAATTTCTCTCTGTGAGTTTCATTTCCAATGTGTTCAACAGGAGCATTTGGTGAAGAGCGTGTTTGGTGGAGAAAAGAGGTATTGAAGGCAGAGAGAGAGGTGGATGGGCAGTTGATGGAAGGGAGAATGGCACCATCGATGGGGTTGTGGGTGTGGAGGAAGATGATTGAGATGAATGCGAAAAATATTTGGAGGATTTTGTTTGTCAGAAGAATACGCAATAATAAAAGAGGAGAAAAATAGAAATTTCATCGAAACTCTCTGTTTTTATTTGTTATCATTCTCCTCAGCAAATCTCGACCTTTAATCAACGTATTTGATTTGTTCGTCATCGTCGTCTCCTCCTCCTTCTTCTTCTTCTTCTTCACATTCTTCTTCTTCTTCTTCTACTTCTTCTTCTTCTTCTTCTTTTTCTTCTTCACCTTCTTCTTCTTCTTCTTCTTCTTCACCTTCTTCTTCACCTTCTTCTTCACCTTCTTCTTCACCTTCTTCTTCCTCTCATTTTTTTCTGCTTCATCTTTGTTGATCTATTACTTCCTGCTGGGTCAGAGCATCGACTTTCTGATGCATTTCAGCTGTGCAATCAGCAGCTCTGCAAAATTGAACGAAAAATAGCTTCATTCACATTTCTTCCTCTCAACGACCGTTCACCAAATACGCCTTTATTTCATGTTTCATTCGCAATATTGGAAATGAAATGTCATCTGTACAAAATCTACTTTTCATTCTAATTGTCTTTTTCTTCTTCAACGCCTTCTTCGATGATTGACAAAAATAATGTTGATTTTTACGTTTCATTCAACTCCCGTCAAATTCAGCGCAAGGCCTTGTCTTTCATTCCTACTCAGATAGACGAAAGAAATATTTATTCTGACATAGAATTTCAATCAACCTAACACAGCAACGGAAATGATTCTATAACCTATCGAGAAAAGCCGACCACAAAGTGCACAATAAAAAATAGAAATAGAATCTGAATTATTTATTTTGAATCTGAAAGAATTACAGAAAACAGAAGGAGCAGGGCAGAAGACGTTATTTGGAACAAATTATAATGTGGATGATCTTCGAGAGATTGCATAATGTCATGCGCCTTCAATATATCACAGAAGATGAAACAAAGAGAGAAAGCAATTTTGAGGAAAAGTCATGTTTGAAGGGAAGTCATATGAGATTCTGGTACTAATTGGATGCAAGCAAGTTGAAATCGGAAAGGTGAAGAAAATATAAACTGAAGAAAATTGCCTGATATATATGAATATATTTCTTTTGAAGATACGACAGCAATGAATCTTTTTTCATGAGCTTAATTTGTAGTTGATGGAGAAGAAAAATTAGATGAGGTAATGACGAAGAAATATTTTTGTCTTGTTGATGTTATGGATTTCTGAAAAAAATAATGATGATATATACTCCAATTGAAAAAGCTATGATAGCTTATGAATTTTTCTATGATATGGAAAATGAAAGAATTTATATGAGAACCTGAAAAAATTCATCATTTCCTGTTGTTTTTGTGTCAGCAGCGCTGGATGTGAGTGTTTGAGTTGGGACAAATGCTGAGGTGAGGAGGGTGAGAGAGGCGTCTTGGAGGAGGGAAATGAAGTCAGTGAGGGCATACTCGATGGTGGCACATGGGGTCTGTTGGGGTCTGCCACAGGCATCTGTATTGGTTCCATTGCTGGCAACGATTTTGTTCTGGGCGATGAGGGGGAGCCAGCCATTGAACACGGTATTATCAGCTGTATTGTTATTCCACACTCTTTGTGTTGGAGTTGTTGAGCCACAATTCTCAAATGGAGATTGGGCTATAGAACTGCCACTGAAGAACACATCGTTTCCTCTGCCATTTTTGGCAGTGTTGCCATCGAAGAAACAGAATGTGATGAATTTATTTCCGCTCATCCAGGAATAAGTTGAATTGAAGAAAATTGCAGCACCTCCATATTTGACAGAGGCAGTCAATTTGTTATTAATAAATTGGCAATCATTTATTAAAAACTGACCTGGATTATTGCTTGGAGGATTTTGAAAAGTGAGAGAGCCAGCAGAATCACCACCAGAATTTGCAATGCACTTGCATTTGGTGAACAGGAATTGGCCAGATGCAGACAAGTCATTTAGCAAGAAATACCAGCCAGTTCCACACCAATTTGTTATTGAACAACTTTCCACTCTGTTATCTGAGAATGTCCAAACAGAATTTGATTGTGGATTTGCAGCATGGACTGCTCCTCCATGAGCAGCCGAGCAACTTGTGAAATTGATTTTGCGATATCAATCTTCAACGAAAGATTACAATACAACGCTCCACCATGGCCATTACCTGTGCATGAACAATTGTTAAATGAACAGGAAGTGATTGTGAGATTGGCATTTGCACAATAAACATAAAGCGCTCCTCCATAACTTGATCCACCAGTTGAATCATTCCATTCACACCATTCAAATTTATGGCTGTTAGCATCAAAGGAATCCAGTCTTCCAGGTTTCGCTCTTTGAGATTCGGTTCCAACATGTACAACAGCAGCATTTGGAGAAGAGCGTGTTTGGTGAAGAAAAGAGGCGTTGAATGCAGAGAGAGAAGTGGAGGGGCTATTGAGGTCGGGGAGGATGGCACCATCGATGGGGTTGTGGGTGTGGAGGAAGATGGATGAGTGGATGGAGAGGGATGAGTGAAGGGAGAATGAGGGGATTGAATTGGTGTTGGTGTTGGTGGAAGTGGAAGAAGAGGAAGAAGTGGTTGATGTGAATGGATAAAGTGAGTGCGAGGGAAGGGATGGAAGGGTTGGATGGATCGAGAAAGAAATCAAAGAATGAAAAGAAGTTAGGAATGCGATGTGTTTCATTGAAACAACTTTTATGTTTATGCTTGGAGCAATGAAGATTTTTGGAATATGGCAAAAGCCTTTTTTAAAAAAAATTAAATTTGCATTCAACTGGATTGTGTTTTGTGCAATGAAAGCACAAAAGTTTTTTGAAGCAACGTTCAATTCTCGAATCAAATTTTTATTTTGTTTCATTATCATAATATTTTTTGTCATGTTTGTATTGAAAAATAAATGACTGCATATTTTGAATAAGCAATGTTTGCTAAATACTTTTATAAAAATAAAAAAGCAAAAACTATGACAAAGTTAGAAATCAACAGCCTTTTTTTCAGATTAAATTTTTTATAGATTTCATGTTCAATCGAATAAATTAAATTGTTCATTGAAGTTTTCTTTGTTTGAATTATTAAATCTAATTTTCATTTCATCAAACTGAACTTTTGCTTTTTGAAGTTGGGTTCAATTGTTGAAAATAAAAATAGAAAATAGAAAAACATAAAATATGCACCCTATTTGAAGTGTAACATGCTCTAATGAGTATTCGGGATCAAGTCTGTTGCTTTCAAAATTTTGTTCCAACCAGCATTTTTGAACCTTTTCGTTAACAGATAAATTTTCAATTTTTCAACTTTTTTATTTAAAAATGTTAAACTTTTAATGATTTGAAAGCAGAATTTGTTTGGAGCAAATAATGGTTTTTCTTTCAATAAGGAAATAATATTTTCCCCATTTTCTGGTCATGCCAACGATTTATCTTAAGATATTTTGTGTTTCAAAAAATGAACGATGATGAGAACTTTTAAATATGATTCAAGAATTATTTTCTTCTTTCTAATTAAATTTTTCTCACTTTGTTTTCAATTACAAACTTTTTTAAAAATAAACAGTAGCCATTATTGGATGTGAAATGTCAAAGTGTATTTTTCATCTTATTGGAAAAAATATGTACCATAAAGCTTTTTTTTTTTATCACAAAGCATAAAAAAATTGTTTCGCTCACAACATTATTAAGCTTTAACAGATTTCAAAATAAATTGAACCTTCATATCTGCAATAAGATATCATTGATATACTAGCAAATGTTTTGTGACTTCAAACGTATTTCAAAAAACCAACAAATTTTATATGTTGGGTCAGTAATTTATCAAACCCCTTTTTTTTCGGGACCTAAAATTTCTGGCTTTCCTGAGCACTTTTGGAAAAAAGCAAATAACAGAAAACCTTCAAAATATTATATCATGGGTGATTATTTTTGAAATCATATATTTTCATTCATATTTTTCGATTCGAAAATTAACATTGAATATCAGTTAACGAACTCTGAATTGTGAACAGGCTTATCCAAGAAAAGTTTATCTTTATATCAGCTTGAAGTATTTTTTTTGAAACAGAAATAATGATATTCTCATTTAAATTCAAAATTTTATCTCAGTGATAAACAACCTTTCAAAAATCAACAACTAGAAAAAAAGTTATGATTTCAAAAATAATCACCCAAATTCTTGAATCATATTTAAAAGTTCTCATCATCGTTCATTTTTTGAAACACAAAATATCTTAAGATAAATCGTTGGCATGACCAGAAAATGGGGAAAATATTATTTCCTTATTGAAAGAAAAACCATTATTTGCTCCAAACAAATTCTGCTTTCAAATCATTAAAAGTTTAACATTTTTAAATAAAAAAAAGTTGAAAAATTGAAAAATTATCTGTTAACGAAAAGGTTCAAAAATGCTGGTTGGAACAAAATTTTGAAAGCAACAGACTTGATCCCGAATACTCATTAGAGCATGTTACATTTCAAATAATGTTTTTTATGTTTTTCTATTTTTTATTTTTATTTTCAACAATTGAACCCAACTTCAAAAAGCAATAAAGTTCAGTTTGATGAAATGAAAATTAGATTTAATAATTCAAACAAAGAAAACTTCAATGAACAATTTAATTTATTCGATTGAACATGAAATCTATAAAAAATTTAATCTGAAAAAAAGGCTGTTGATTTCTAACTTTGTCATAGTTTTTGCTTTTTTATAAAAGTATTTAGCAAACATTGCTTATTCAAAATATGCAGTCATTTATTTTTCAATACAAACATGACAAAAAATATTATGATAATGAAACAAAATAAAAAATTGATTCGAGAATTGAACGTTGCTTCAAAAACTTTTGTGCTTTCATTGCACAAACACAATCCAATTGAATGCAAATTTAATTTTTTTTTAAAAAAGGCTTTTGCCATATTCCAAAAATCTTCATTGCTCCAAGCATAAACATAAAAGTTGTTTCAATGAAACACATCGCATTCCTAACTTCTTTTCATTCTTTGATTTCTTTCTCGATCCATCCAACCCTTCCATCCCTTCCCTCGCACTCACTTTATCCATTCACATCAACCACTTCTTCCTCTTCTTCCACTTCCACCAACACCAACACCAATTCAATCCCCTCATTCTCCCTTCACTCATCCCTCTCCATCCACTCATCCATCTTCCTCCACACCCACAACCCCATCGATGGTGCCATCCTCCCCGACCTCAATAGCCCCTCCACTTCTCTCTCTGCATTCAACGCCTCTTTTCTTCACCAAACACGCTCTTCTCCAAATGCTGCTGTTGTACATGTTGGAACCGAATCTCAAAGAGCGAAACCTGGAAGACTGGATTCCTTTGATGCTAACAGCCATAAATTTGAATGGTGTGAATGGAATGATTCAACTGGTGGATCAAGTTATGGAGGAGCGCTTTATGTTTATTGTGCAAATGCCAATCTCACAATCACTTCCTGTTCATTTAACAATTGTTCATGCACAGGTAATGGCCATGGTGGAGCGTTGTATTGTAATCTTTCGTTGAAGATTGATATCGCAAAATCCAATTTCACAAGTTGCTCGGCTGCTCATGGAGGAGCAGTCCATGCTGCAAATCCACAATCAAATTCTGTTTGGACATTCTCAGATAACAGAGTGGAAAGTTGTTCAATAACAAATTGGTGTGGAACTGGCTGGTATTTCTTGCTAAATGACTTGTCTGCATCTGGCCAATTCCTGTTCACCAAATGCAAGTGCATTGCAAATTCTGGTGGTGATTCTGCTGGCTCTCTCACTTTTCAAAATCCTCCAAGCAATAATCCAGGTCAGTTTTTAATAAATGATTGCCAATTTATTAATAACAAATTGACTGCCTCTGTCAAATATGGAGGTGCTGCAATTTTCTTCAATTCAACTTATTCCTGGATGAGCGGAAATAAATTCATCACATTCTGTTTCTTCGATGGCAACACTGCCAAAAATGGCAGAGGAAACGATGTGTTCTTCAGTGGCAGTTCTATAGCCCAATCTCCATTTGAGAATTGTGGCTCAACAACTCCAACACAAAGAGTGTGGAATAACAATACAGCTGATAATACCGTGTTCAATGGCTGGCTCCCCCTCATCGCCCAGAACAAAATCGTTGCCAGCAATGGAACCAATACAGATGCCTGTGGCAGACCCCAACAGACCCCATGTGCCACCATCGAGTATGCCCTCACTGACTTCATTTCCCTCCTCCAAGACGCCTCTCTCACCCTCCTCACCTCAGCATTTGTCCCAACTCAAACACTCACATCCAGCGCTGCTGACACAAAAACAACAGGAAATGATGAATTTTTTCAGGTTCTCATATAAATTCTTTCATTTTCCATATCATAGAAAAATTCATAAGCTATCATAGCTTTTTCAATTGGAGTATATATCATCATTATTTTTTTCAGAAATCCATAACATCAACAAGACAAAAATATTTCTTCGTCATTACCTCATCTAATTTTTCTTCTCCATCAACTACAAATTAAGCTCATGAAAAAAGATTCATTGCTGTCGTATCTTCAAAAGAAATATATTCATATATATCAGGCAATTTTCTTCAGTTTATATTTTCTTCACCTTTCCGATTTCAACTTGCTTGCATCCAATTAGTACCAGAATCTCATATGACTTCCCTTCAAACATGACTTTTCCTCAAAATTGCTTTCTCTCTTTGTTTCATCTTCTGTGATATATTGAAGGCGCATGACATTATGCAATCTCTCGAAGATCATCCACATTATAATTTGTTCCAAATAACGTCTTCTGCCCTGCTCCTTCTGTTTTCTGTAATTCTTTCAGATTCAAAATAAATAATTCAGATTCTATTTCTATTTTTTATTGTGCACTTTGTGGTCGGCTTTTCTCGATAGGTTATAGAATCATTTCCGTTGCTGTGTTAGGTTGATTGAAATTCTATGTCAGAATAAATATTTCTTTCGTCTATCTGAGTAGGAATGAAAGACAAGGCCTTGCGCTGAATTTGACGGGAGTTGAATGAAACGTAAAAATCAACATTATTTTTGTCAATCATCGAAGAAGGCGTTGAAGAAGAAAAAGACAATTAGAATGAAAAGTAGATTTTGTACAGATGACATTTCATTTCCAATATTGCGAATGAAACATGAAATAAAGGCGTATTTGGTGAACGGTCGTTGAGAGGAAGAAATGTGAATGAAGCTATTTTTCGTTCAATTTTGCAGAGCTGCTGATTGCACAGCTGAAATGCATCAGAAAGTCGATGCTCTGACCCAGCAGGAAGTAATAGATCAACAAAGATGAAGCAGAAAAAAATGAGAGGAAGAAGAAGGTGAAGAAGAAGGTGAAGAAGAAGGTGAAGAAGAAGGTGAAGAAGAAGAAGAAGAAGAAGAAGGTGAAGAAGAAAAAGAAGAAGAAGAAGAAGAAGTAGAAGAAGAAGAAGAAGAATGTGAAGAAGAAGAAGAAGAAGGAGGAGGAGACGACGATGACGAACAAATCAAATACGTTGATTAAAGGTCGAGATTTGCTGAGGAGAATGATAACAAATAAAAACAGAGAGTTTCGATGAAATTTCTATTTTTTCTCCTCTTTATTATTGCGTATTCTTCTGACAAACAAAATCCTCCAAATATTTTTCGCATTCATCTCAATCATCTTCCTCCACACCCACAACCCCATCGATGGTGCCATTCTCCCTTCCATCAACTGCCCATCCACCTCTCTCTCTGCCTTCAATACCTCTTTTCTCCACCAAACACGCTCTTCACCAAATGCTCCTGTTGAACACATTGGAAATGAAACTCACAGAGAGAAATTAAGCAGATTGTCCTTCACTGCTTTGAATAGCTATCGCTTTGAGTGGTGCGAATGGAATGATTCAACTGGTGGATCTTCATCTGGCGGTGCACTTTATGTTTATTGTGCAAATGCCAATCTCACAATCACTTCCTGTTCATTCAACAAATGCTCAAGTAACGGATACGGTGGAGCGTTATATTGTAATCTTTCGTTGAAGATTGATATCGCAAAATCCAATTTCACAAGTTGTACTGCGGCTCATGGAGGAGCTGCTTATATTGGCTGGCCGCAATCCAGTTCTGTTTGGGTATTATCAGAAAACCGAGTTGAAAGTTGCGAAATAACAAGTTGGTGTGGAACTGGCTGGGAAATCGTGCTTGATAACATGACATCAAATGGAAAATTTTTGTTCAAAAATTGTGTCTGTATCGCAAATACTGGTGGAAATGCGACTGGCGCAGTCACGTTTCATTACCCTCCACCAGTAATACCTCTTCAATATTTGCTCCAAGAGTGCCAGTTCATCAACAACAAAGTCGAAAATCCAACTACCTACGGCGGTGCTGCGCTGTGCTGCACAAGAACATATGATTGGATGAGCGGGTTCAAATTCATCACTTTCTGCTTCTTCGATGGCAATTCCGCAACTAATGGAATGGGGAATGATGCGTTCTTCAATGGCAGCAGCATCACCCAATCCCCATTCAATCAGTGCGGGTCAACAACAGAATCAAAAAGAGTCTGGAATGCAGGAACAGCTGATAACGCTGTGTTCAACAGATGGCTTCCTCTCATAACAACATTCAAAATCGTGTCAAATAATGGAACAAACACCGATCTCTGCGGAATCACACAACTCAATCCATGCAAAACAATTGAATTTGCTCTTGTTCGCATGACAGATACCCAAGACGCCTCTCTCACCCTCCTTTCCTCAATATTTGTTCCAACTCAAACACTCACCTTCAGCGCAGTTGACACAAAAATCACTGGAAATGATAAACTTTTTCCGATTTCTTAATTCAATGCTTTTCTAATTTTCATCATTTTAAATATTAAACTTTCTTTAATCGTTTCATCTTCAAATTTTGATTCATTTTCCATATCATTGAAAAATTCATGAGCTTTCATCTTCTTTTCATTTGAAGTTTATATCATCGCTTATTTTTCAAAAATCTATAACGTCAGATCAGATAAAAATACTTCTTCAAAATTTCTTCATCTATTTTCTCCTTTTCATCAAATGCAAATTCCACTTGTTGCTTTTGGGAATGCTTTCTATTATTCGTCTCTCAAAATGTATTTCTTCGTTTGAATCATCTTCATTTTCAACAATAGCCAATTTATCCTTTTTCACCTGCTCTCTTTTGTTCATTTTTATCATTTCTCTTCTTATTTCATAGAAATTCTTCCAATAAATGCAACCCCAATGAATTTTTTCAACAAGAAATTTTCTGTTTCAAAAACTGTTTTTGTTCTTCGGTGCTTTGACAGAGTCATTTAATGTATTTCGAGAGATCCAAAATATCGAAGAAACAACTGATTTTTCCTCCACAATATTCAACCAAATGATATTTTTCACACTTTCCCATTCATCATTATTCCATTTCTGCCTTTGTTTGTTTGTTTGTTAGCTTCTTCATTCACAAATTCTGTCTGCTTTTTTCCAAAATTTTATTTGGCACCAATACACGAGAAGAAGAAGACAATGATGAAGATGAAGAACGAAATGAAATTTCTTGAGAAGGATTCAGCAGCAATGGTGATGATAGCTTTAATGAAGAATTCAACGTTCAGCTTTGTGAGCACCAAAGACAACAACAGCAAACATGGCTGAAAAAGAAACTAATCCAATGCTCCAACTCAGAATATGAATGACAGAACAAGTCAATCAGAATTAATTGCTCTTCACATTCTTCTCATTTTTGTCCAGTTTTTCATCTCTTTTCCTTTTTCTTTCATCATTCTGCTTTTATCTGCTTTTTCTTATTGATGGAGAAAGAGAAGATACCTCACTCACATTCTTTTCTCACAATATAATCCAAAAGTTCTGCTCCAATTGCATTTCCCTTCATCTGCTTTGTTGCCACATAAATAAATATTTCTTCATTCATCAATCATTTTCTATCCTTATTCTATTTCCTTGACTGATCTCTCTTAATCTCTGCTCAAAATTGTTCTTTTCTCTCCATTTTTCTTCAATTCATGAAATGTTCTTAAAATCTATTCTTCCAAACCCCCTTTTTCTCAAGCCCAATACAAAAACAATGCATTCATGAAAATATCAAACTTTTTATTTTTGGTTGCTGAGAATGAATTGAAAAGACGCAGCGAATGAACTCACAGCTTTGATGCAAATGATTGATGTGCTCAATTGAAAAGTCTTCCTTTGCCTTTTCTCTTCCATTCTCCAATTTTTCTGTTT
>NW_027150640.1:10000-26085 GCF_001643675.1 Monocercomonoides exilis | reverse complement strand
TTCCCTATCATTGCGAAGCGAATTCACGCCCAAGTGTTGGATTGTTCACCCACTAACAGGGAACGTGAGCTGGGTTTAGACCGTCGCGAGACAGGTTAGTTTTACCCTACTGATATTATGTAATTATTGTCAAGATGGTAATTCTAGTAAGTACGAGAGGAACCCTAGAATCGTATAATTGGCATTTGCGGTTAGTTGAGAAACTAGTGCCGCGAAGCTACCATACGTTGGATTATGACTGAACGCCTCTAAGTCAGAATCTATTCGAAATTTAGCTAATATATGACAATTGAAGGATTATATTGATAATCTCCTGGGCATGTTTCCCAAAGGGAAAGAATTGATTTTGGATAAAAATAGAGATATGGAAATTAAGACCATGGCCATCGAGGATATTGACAACCCTCCTATCTACGGTCGGCGACGATTGGATAAGGGAAGATCCTGTAATGGGATGTGTGTAAATGGGGTCGTATCTTCCAGGTGTGAGCTGTAGAATATATATGACTAGAATATATTGTGATGGGTCTTGTATCTCCTTTAAATGCCTTGTGGATGGAAGCTGGTATATAGACTGAGATTCTATATTATACTGCTTTACAAGGGAGTAAATTTTAAGGAAATTGAATATTTTATTTCCAAGTCGAGGATCTTGAAGGATTGGTTGTACCGCCTTTGAAAGATTTGGCCGAACGGTTGGTCCAATAAAAACATATGGTGGATGTATTAAACGGATTTCATTAGTTTGGAATTAATCGTTTCATTCGCCGGACCATAGTTTTGCCTGGCTATTGTAAAGATAAATGAGAATATTGGTAAAGGGGTCATGCCTGAGAAGGACGGATTAGACGAATCCATGTTATCAGAGGGCTGTGCGTCTCAGAGTGTTTTGTTTGCACGATTTACTGAGGCTTAACTCTGAATATTGTCCATTTATCCATTTTGATTAAGTGGAAACGAAAAAAAGTCCGTCTAAAATCTCCACAAGTAAATGTTTTAAAATTCATAGATATTCTCTTTAAACTTTTGAAAACGTTTGTATGAATGATTGAATATAAAAACATTGAAAAAACTTTAAGGACGGATGATTGGAAAGCCTTAATAATACCATGGATGAAGTACTACCCCCAAAAGAATTTTGGGAAAGGAAAAAAAATAAATGGGAATTTGAGGGAATCCAATGTGGGAAAAGTCATAAAGGATGAAACTTTGAGAGTCAAAAAATAATATCAAAAATAAGTTTCTATCATCTCCTTGAGAAAACTTCTTCAAAGATATGATGATATTAATCTTGGTTAAGTCATCATTTCTTTGAAGTATTTTTTGAATCAAATTTTGTAGATCAAAAATAACACTTTAAAAAAGTTTCTGACTCAATAAAAAGAAGAAAGGGACTTCTTCAATGGTTTCAATGTGATGATATTAATCAAATAGATCCATCTTTTTGGATAATATTCACTGAAAACATTGAAGTTTTAAAAAATTTTTGACTTCAAGGAAAAAGTTTCTGACTTCTGAAAATGAAAAGGAATAAGGAAGAAACCATTACGTGGGGTGGGGCGCGCGACAAACGCGGCAAAGGGCGAGGCAGCGACCGAACTTTGCCGTGTGGCGCGTCGGCCATTGGGTGAGACTCTTACCCATCAGAAAAGGCCTTCATTTTTTAAAAATAACACCACCATCTTGTCACTCCTGCTATGTATACAAATTTGAAGGTTTTCAAATTTTTGTTGAAAATTTTGCCCCTCCCCGAAATCTTTAACTTTTATCTTTTTTCTTTTGAACTTTTTACTCTTCTTCATTTTTCGCGAGATGGATGAATATCTGCGCGCAGGATTGATGTGCGCAGATTTCATCAACGAGCGCCTGAAATAGCGCGCGAGATGATCTTTCCCTGACCTCGCGGTTGCGAAAATTTTGAAAAATAAGGAAAAAAGGGTCATTTTCAATGGAAAATCGATATTTTTGTTTTTATTTTTTGGAAAAATACAATATTTTCTTATAAAATATCTTTTTCTACTTATCTTTCTTTTGATATAATTTTTATTAAAATCTGATATGTATTCCTCATGATATGATAAATTAATTTTTTAAACTTTTTATTTTTTATTTTTGATGAAATTTGGATAGAAGATATGATATGATAATATTAATTATGATGATATAATTGAAAGAATATTGTTAGTTGTGGTTGAATAATAATGAAAAAATAACATTCTGAAATATTAACAAAAATAAGATACTTTTTTGTTTGCTCAGAACCAACCATCAATATCAATGTTCTTATATATTATTATCATCTATATTATATATATTATATTATATAAAAAACCAATTGAATTCAACTTTTCTTTGTGATGTTATTATTTTTTTAATTTTTTATTTTTAATATTTTTTTTCTCAACAACTGACTTTTTCATTCTATTGAAAAAATTCAACAATAATGATATTATGATATTGTATATTATATATTTTTTTGATGTTAGTCTGTCCATCAATTTTGGAGATAAAAAAATATTTTCATTTTTCACTATTTTTGAATAAAATTTAATTTTTATTTTTATAACATCCTTCAACTCAATTTTTTATTAAATAAATAGTAATCATATAATACTCTCTATTATTTTTATTTTTAATATTGAAAGAAATCCTCATGAAAATAATTTTTTCCATAATTTTATCTTAATTAATATTTTTCATTTATTCCATGAACAGATAAATTTGAAAATAATATTTTGTATAGGTTATGAGGGGTGGGGAATGTGTTGGTGTATAGTGAGATTGGTAACTAACTGTTTTTGAGAAGTCGAATTCTTAACATAGAAAAATGGTTTTGATCTAGATCAAACATTTTTTCAAAAAATGATTTTAATAAAAGTAGGAATTAGTGGTTGATGAAAAGTTACGCATATAGGTAATAATATGAGAGGAATTGATTGATATTAAAATCAGAAATTGATTCAAATTGTGGAATGATATGTTAAATAAAATTTTTTCAGTCAAAATTTTGGCGAAATTTTAAAAATATCTCGATAAATAAATTTTCTAAGTCGTGAGACTTTACAGTGTTAGTTGGACCATTTGTGAATTTTTGAAGTCATGGTCAAAAATTCGAAAAATGTGAGAATTATTTTTCTGATTAAGTTGAATTTAGCTCAAGTAAGTCAGAAAAATGAAAAATGGTGAAAATCGGTTTTTATGAAAGTTGTGATCGAAACTTGAAAACACAAAAAGTTCGGATAATTCGCGAATAGTCCGCTGAATTTTTTCTCGGCCAGATTGGTCTGGTTAGTGAGAAAATGTCATATGAATTTGAAAAAAGTGGTGATCTTAGATCAACGACCGAAAAATGTGGGGTCTCAGATTCCTTTGATAATTGGCAGGTGGCAAGGACGTGGGCCCCTTATAAACATACTCGAATCTAAATTTTTTCTACCGAGCGGTTGTGGCAGGGCAGTTCGGACAAGTTTGTGATTTTGACTGAAAATTTTTTCTCGAAAATTTCAAAGTCGATATAAAATATGATTAAACACATGAATATGCATTGTAATGTTGTATATTGGTGATTTTTGTTGGATACACTTATCTGTAGTTTCGAGTTATAATCGAATTTTGAGTGAAAATGGTCATTTTTGAGGTAAATCAGAGTATAACTCCAAGTAATGGCCAGAATAAATTTGATATAATATGATATATATATAGTGCGGTAATAGCATGCATATGGGTGTTGGTGGCGGGGTCTGGCAGGCTGTCCAGAAAATAAAATTTGAAGTTGACTGGGGGTGCCTGGTTGGTGAAGTCACAGAGCGAACCAGAGGCAAGTGGCTGAATCGAAACACATATGACCGGCACAGTAACCCATGCCCGGATGTGGCCAAACGGGGTTTCGATCGGCCCAGTGGTTGCTGAGAAATCCGAGCGGCTAGTTGTTTTGAGTTCAGTCTTGATTATTTCACATAGAAAAGTGACTTGGGGGTATTGACTTGGTGAGCTGTGGAGAGTGAAGGAGAGGCAAGTGACCGGAGTTAGAGGATATGTTGGGGGATGTTAGTGGTGGGTGGATGTGGTGTAATTGCTAAGATTGGTGTGATATTTCTCCATCCAGTTAGTATATTTTTCTATGAAAATGAATATTTTCTATGATAATTTTTATATGTGATTATGGACTGACCTCGAAGTGCCATCTTTTCGAAAAACTCACAGACTCAATTTGAGTTTGACTGAAAAGGAGTTGAGTGGGAGGATATCTGTGGAAGGGCTGATGGGCAGGGCTGGCAAAGGCCACAGGGCAAGTGGCAGAGTGAGGCGGGCTATGTGCTGGGCCTATGGCTGGGCAGGCCCTGTGGCTTGGCCTGGCTCTATTCCACATATACTGTATTTCCCCAGTCAGAAAAAAGTGACTGAGGGTGGTGGTGTTGGTGGTAAGACTCAGGTGGAGCCAGAGCTCCAGAAACAAAAGTGACAGTGTGCGCACAGACTGTGGCTGCACGCTGGGCAGGGTGCTGCTGGGCGCCTGTGTATCCTTCTGGCTGGGTGGGTCAGACACTCACTTTTTCACTGGGAAAACAGACTGGAAAACCAACTTCATTGGGCTGTATCTTTTTATCGGTCATAACTTACAGCTTGGCTGATGTGGGCAGAGTGGGCGTGTGGCAGTGGCTACAAGGCTGGGTGGTGGGAGTCTGGCTGGGCTGGCTGGCTGGGCGGTGGTGTGAGAAAAAGTGAGTGAAAAATGACTGGGCCAGTCATTGAGATACCCCTCTCTTTCAACGAACCTATCTCCTCAGGTGTTGGAGGGAGAGCTCCAGAACAAAAGTGACGGTGTAGCGGGGGACCAGGGCTGTGCAGTGGGCGGGGTCTGGTTTGTGGGCTGTGGGCCGGCCCGCTGGTGGGCTGTGCACTGGGTTTTGTTCAGTCACTTTCATTGAAAAAACCTCAAATATGGTAAATGACCCCGGGTGCCCAGACCAGAAAATCCATCTTTTTCGAAAAACTCATAGACTCAACTTACCTACACTGAGGTTTCCTCGATTTTTGTGATTTTGATACTAGAAATACACTATGAAAATGGAATGTCTGAAAAACCTGCTTTGATACTAAAAGGTAAAATTACACTACGCCGAGGTTTTCGTTGTGTAGTGTAATAAGGATGATTTTGATACTAGAAATTTGAGCTCCTAGGAAAAGTGACCAAATTACACTACTTCGAAAACCTCGGCGTAGTGTATTTCGAGGTTTTGATACTAGAAAATTTTGTCTATGAAATTTCTCTATGAAAAATACACTGTGGACCCCCATGTTCACAGACTCATAGCGCCTCAGGGGCAAGTCAGCGAAACTTCTCGTTGCCATAGAGGGTCTCGCTGCACACTCGCTCTACACAATGGTGGTAATCTGGTATCATCCTATCGATGCCCTGAAGTTACACACCAAATACTCATATCTTTCCTATGAAAAACCCTTTCTCAATGATATTTTATGCTATGGACCCTGTATATTCCATGGGTCATAGGGAATGACCTTTAAGAGCTGGAAAGTTCTAGATGCCATAGGGCAAGTAGCTGTGCTCTTGGAGTATCCAATGGTAGTAATATCTTTGCCCTCGGTCCATATGCCTTTTCACTATACTCAATATACTGACATTCTTATATGATTTTTCACTTTTTCATAGGACCCCCATTGTTTCCCACTCTCATATCTTTTGATCGGTCATAACTTACAGACATGCCAATGGTGCTGTGGGGTGGGCATGCCCTGCTGGTACAATGTGGCACACATTCGGCTGGTGGGCTGTGGCTGGCCAAGGGCAGTGCCAGAAAAAGTGAGTATTTTCCATTGACTTTTGAGTGACTTGGACCCCCCCTCATTGGCTGGCCTGTAAATCACACAGAATCTGGGAAAGTTCTCGATGCCATAGGAAACTTCGCCCACACTCTCTATTGGTGCTATCGCCATTGCCACCGCTCAACTTCCCTTATATCTATGGTCGATATACTAGTATCCTTCCTATGAAAAACTCCTTTCAATGAAATTTTATACTAGGACTCTCATGTTTGTTGGATCATAGCTCCACAGGGTTAAGAGCTGGAAAGTTCTAAATGCCATAGAGGGTCTAGCTGCACACTGTGCCTAGCCAATGGCAGTATTCCCATCTGGCTCCTATGTAATGCCAGCCACCACACTCAATATACTACTATCTTTCATGAAAAATACACTGACAAAATATTGACTGGGAACTCTTATGTTCCAACCCTTGTAGTGCCTCAGGCTTGAGAGTGCGAGACTCGAAAATGTTATAGAGGGTCTAGCTATACTTGCGCTCTTTGCCTTGGAGCCATAGGCAAAATACATGAACTTTTCATAGAAAAGTGACCGACCTCCCTGTGTTCCCGCTCTCATATCTTTTTACTGGTCATAACTTACAGCCAATCTGATATCACTGCAATGTGCCTACACACTGTGCCTACAATATGGCACACATCCAGTGTCTATGCCCTGCCTGTGTATTCCACTACAGCCATTACACTCACTTTTCATAGGGATTGACTCAGACCCCTATGTTCCAGCCCTTGTAGCTTGCCAGAAGCAGAGCTGGAAGGCTGGAACAAAAAACCAGATGAAAGGCAGTGAGGGCATACACGAAGGTGGTGTGTGGTAGTGGCAGGCTTTGGTGTGTCCCCATCCCAAGAAACACTATGGAAGGATACTAAAAATTTTAAACCTAGTTTTGAACCTAGTATCATTTTTGGGGATTTTCACTAGGCCGAGGTTTCGCGACGTGTATTTGGGGCACTTTTGATACTAGCCGATATTTTCTAGTATCAGTATATCTTTATTACACTACGCCGAGGTTTTCGGGTGGCGTAGTGTAATTTTGAGGTATCAAAGCAGGTTTTCGATGACCTCGTTTTCGTAGTGTAATTCTAGTATGAAAAACGGAAAAAAACGCGAAAACCTGGGCGTAGTGTAATTATGAGTTTTTGGAAAAGATGGTGTTCGGTGCGGGCTGTCGGGGATTTTTACGGAAGTATACTTAGGGGGACACCCCGAAAAATTTTTTTCTGACTTCATTTTTTTCGACAAAAGTTGTCTGGTGAGGATAGTCTGAGCCAGGGCTTATGTGATATGGGGTTAGTATAGAAGTGTGACTTGTATATGAAACTCCATAGGAAAAAAAGTGGATTTTGAATGAAAAATTTATATGGGGCTGTCTATTAGACTGAGGATTGTGTAATAGTGGTCTATTGTATATACATGTATATGGTATTATGTCATATGTATAGCAAATAGGTGAGTAGGCTTGTATGTTAAGGAAGATAGTATATGGTATTTGAATGGGAATAATATGTATATGTCTCTTTGAATGAAATACCTTGCATGATTATACAGAAACTCACTGAGTGAAGTATAAATGAAGGTGGTTCAAAAAGAGTGGGTTTGTTGGTTCTGATAAGAATGAAAAGCAACATGTGATTGTATATAAGGGCATCACAATACATGTTTTATGAAAACATCTTCTGGTAGCAATGGCTGATCAGATGGGTCGAATAATAAAGTGAGTTGTTTGAATCTTTGAGTCTGATGTGTAATAATGTTGGATGAAGAGGTTTGGATGACTCTAATAAAATCGATGTGTCTGAGAAGTTGTTGTGAGAGAGTGCTATGCTAGTAGTGAATGTGTGTTGTGAGGCAGTATAGTATATGGTTATGTGTTGTGAAGTAGTTTGATTTGGATGCAATGAATCCATCTTGGAGAACTGCTTGATTTTAGAAAAGCAATAATGTGGGGATGTGTGTGAAAGTGTTGGGGTGTTTTGTTGTTGGAAATACATGTATGTTGACTTGTTTGAATATTGTAGAAAAGAGTACTTCATGAAGTCGAGACCTTGTCTATATGTATGGTGTGGTCGATATGTATATGTGTATATCATTGATTGAGTTCAGATGGATTGTTATTGCACAATGGAGTTTGGTTGCCTAATATGTGGGGGGTTTGGTTTGACTATCGAGAGATAGAATGTGACAATGATGAAATCAAAATGAACAAATGTTTTATTGTTTGTTTGTTTGAAGACATAAATGTCATGTTTCTATTTGTTGAAAGTATTTGAACTGTTACAATTATTTGCCACTTTTTTTACAAGGTGAAAATATAATTGTGAGATGCGAATGAAAAATCATATTGTAATGATCTATCAGAGCTTTTTTATATTATCTGTTTTGATGATGAGAAAAGTGTTTTGATATTGAGATTACATTGTGATAATACAAATATTAATGATTATGATTGGATGACTTAATAACTATAAAATCAGTTATTAAGTTGATCTGAAAGAAAATAATGTGTTAATATTTGAGAAGGGAAAATATTGTGTCTATTCTTAAAATATCATCAACATGTTTGTGAATGGTGATGTTTTAATAATTATGACTAAAATACTATATTATGTTGTGTTTAACAAAACAATATGATATATATTATTTTATATTAGAAAAAAACATTAGTTAAAATTTTTAATTAATGTTTTTTCTTTTTATAAATGTATCTGGTCGATTCTGCCAGTAGTCATATGCTTGTCTCAAAGATTAAGCCATGCATGTGTCAGTATAAATAACTTGTATTTATGAAACTGCGAATGGCTCATTACAACAGTTATAATTTATTTGACAATGACAATGTTATATTTTGATAGAAATATAATTTACTACATGGATAGCCGTAGTAATTCTAGAGCTAATACATGCGAGAATTCATTTTTCTTTTTGTTTTCGGAATGGAAAGAAGGGTGGGTTTGAAAAAGATCCGACTAGGTATTTCAGCAATGAGATGCCTTAGGGAAGGATTGTATTTATTAGATCGAAAACCATTAGGAATAGTTTAAATGTTTGATTCTATATGGATCAAAAACTTATTTCGGCACATGTTTGAAGCCTCGCAAGGGGTGTAATGATGTGTGTCCATTGAGAAAGATAATGGTGATTCATGATAAATGTCGAATTGCCAGGGTGGGTTAAGAGCCCATCGTCTTGGCAATGTGTCATTGAAATTTCTGACCTATCAACTGATGATGGTAGGATAGAGGCCTACCATGGTATTGACGGGTAACGGAGAATTAGGGTTCGATTCCGGAGAGGGAGCCTGAGAGATGGCTACCACTTCCAAGGAAGGCAGCAGGCGCGCAAATTACCCAATCCCAATCAATGACGTATATGGGGAGGTAGTGACAAAAAATAACAAAGCGGGGTATCTAATGGTATTCTGCTATTGGAATGGTTTCAATGTAAATGCTTGAAAGAGAAACAATTAGAGGGCAAGTCTGGTGCCAGCAGCCGCGGTAATTCCAGCTCTAATAGTGTATACTAAAATTGCTGCAGTTAAAAAGCTCGTAGTTGGATTTTGGAGTTTTTAATTGTTCGAGGGGGCGAGATGTTTCTCTATACTTAGTCCTGCTTCATTTTTCTTTTTTTTAAATTAGCTTTCGGGTTGATTTAGAATTTGGAATTTGAAGTGATTGGAGGGTATTAATGAGGGGATATTTGAAAATCATGGTATTGTTTTTAATCTTGCATCAAGATTTATTTCTTGTTGTTTGATTGACTCAATATCTTTCAAGTATCTTATGCTTGCCTTGAATTTGAATAACCTCGAATCCCTTTTTGGAGAAGTCTTTGGGCTTTTTTCAAAAAGGGGTAAATGTTTTCGAAATTATTAATATATCACTTAAATGTTGATTTATATTAATTGTTTCTCTTTGTCAAAGAAGAGGAAAATTTCGGAGAGTTTACTTTGAAGAAAATGGAGTGTTCAAAGCAGGCGTTTTTGTAATGAAAGAAATTCGCTACTGAACACATTAGCATGGAATAATAAAATAAGACACCTGATGTGTTTTAAATTTGATAATGAAAAAAATAAGGAGACTTATTTTGTTTTTGTTATCAAACACATTCGAGTCTTAAACAAAATGAAAGGGGAATTTATTTCTCTTTTGTTTTGTTTATCGATTTGAGTTTTATTGGTTTTGAAACAGGTGTAATGATTAAGAGGGACAGTTGGGGGTATCTGTATTGCATAGTCAGAGGTGGAATTCTTGGATTTATGCAAGACAAACAAGTGCGAAAGCATTTACCAAGGATGTTTTCATTAATCAAGAACGAAAGTTAGGGGATCGAAGGCGATCAGAAACCGCTCTAGTCTTAACTATAAACGATGCCAACTAGGGATTGGAGGGAATTTATTTTTAATTCGCTTTTCCAATTATCTATCTTTCGGGATAGGTTTGGGATTTATCACTAGAAATAGTGAAGTGAGTTTGCTTTTAAAATTATAACAAAAAATGAAAGAGGTAACTTTTGTTATTGTCGTTTGTTTTTTGTTTTTAAGCCCCATCAGCACCTTTAGAGAAATCGATTAAGTCTCTGGGTTCTGGGGGAGTATGGTCGCAAGTCTGAAACTTAAAGAAATTGACGGAAGGGCACCACCAGGTGTGGAGCCTGCGGCTTAATTTGACTCAACACGGGGAAACTTACCAGGTCCAGACACGGGAAGGATTGACAGATTGATAGTTCTTTCTTGATTCCGTGGGTGGTGGTGCATGGTCGTTCTTAGTTGGTGGAGTGATTTGTCTGGTTAATTCCGATAACGAACGAGACCTCAACCTGCTAAATAGGGTGATAATTTTGAAAAGTGTCTGTAAGGTGGCTTTGCGATTTTTTTCTCAGCCGTTCTCTCTCGGGAGGATTGTTGAGAAAGTCGGGAAGTTGTCTGAGATCTTTTAATGGTTAATATTGAAATATATATTTTGAGATAGCTCATTAAGCTTTCAGGATGGATTTGTTTTGAGCAGTTTCGGCTGTTTGGAAGAAGTTTGTTTTGGAAGTGAGTTATTGAAATTATCATTAAAATATTTCGATATGGATTGTAATTCTCTTTTAGTTATTTTATTCTATCATGGCTCTTCACGGGGTTGTGGTGGAAGGCTAAAGGGGCTCTGGATCTATATTCGAACCTACTTAGAGGGACTACCATGGTTGCACATGGGGAAGCATGAGGCAATAACAGGTCTGTGATGCCCTTAGATGTTCTGGGCCGCACGCGCTACACTGATAAAGTCAACAAGTTGTTTTTGGGTGTGTTAAATCAAAAAATAGTGTTTTTGTTTCAGGGCTTCTTTATGGGGCTTTGAAAGGGGGATGCTATTTTTAACACATGCAATTCCCTTATCCGAAAGGATTGGGTAATCTTTTGAAACTTTATCGTGATGGGGATTGATCTTTGTAATTTTGGATCATGAACGAGGAATACCTAGTAAGTGCAATTCATCAGATTGCGCTGATTACGTCCCTGCCCTTTGTACACACCGCCCGTCGCTCCCACCGATTGAATGATCAGATGAAATGTCTGGATTGTTGGATCTTGTGAGGGTTTCGATTCTCTAGGATTTAATTAGAAGGACAGTAAATCTTATTATTTAGAGGAAGGAGAAGTCGTAACAAGGTTTCCGTAGGTGAACCTGCGGAAGGATCATTAACGTTTATTTAACAATTAAAACAATTAGATAAATTTAAAAATAATAAAGAGGTTAATAATGATTATGAACGATATTATTACAAATAGAAAGTTTTTTAAAAATAGAAAAATTAAAAAACTTTTGGCAGTGGATATCTTGGCTCTTGTATCGATGAAGAACGCAGCAAAGCGCGATAGCTAATGCGAATCGCAGAAATCTACGAGTCATCAAAATTTTGAACGCATATTGCGGTTTCTCAGTTATTTCTATAATTGAGGGACCATGCTTGTTTCAGAATTGGTTATAAATTTATTATAAATCTATTTAAATCAAAATAGATTTGTTTTATATTATTTGAGATTAAATTTTCTATTATGAAAATATAATCTTTAATTATTATTAATAATAATAATTTCTTTTTCAAATAGAAATAATAATATTAAAATAATATTGAAATATTAATATAAATTTTAATATTAAATGAATGATGAGAAAGAATATTTTAATAATTATGATTATCAATCTGAAATATCAAGCAAGATTACCCGCTGAACTGAAGCATCTTAATAAGCGGAGGAAAAGAAACTAACGAGGATTCCTTTAGTACCTGCGAGGGAAGAAGGAAAAGCCCAAAGTTAAAATCTTATTATGAGTTAGTTGAGAAGAAAGGCAACTTTTGACTTGGCTAACAATTGATAGAAAGTAATAAGAGTTGTACTTTAAAGATGTAATTTCTCTTGGGGGGTCAAACTCTGAGAGATTAATGTCAGTGACGGGAATATGATTTAGAGATCAAAATTTCTATTTTTGTTTTTGGAAAGGAATGCCGGAGAGGGTAATAGCCCCGTTTATATAGTAAAAAGTAGATCTCGATTCCTACTGAAGGAAGATGTGGCAGGGTCAAACTTGTCATGGCTTTTTTTGGTTTAAATGTCACGGTTGGACATTACAATCATAGAGTCGGGTTGTTTGAGATTGCAACCCTAATTGGGTGGTAAGCTTCATCCAAGGCTAAATATTGACAAGAGACCGATAGCGAACAAGTACCGTGAGGGAAAGATGAAAAGAACTTTGAAAAGAGAATGAAAGTAGTGCTTGAAACTGCCAAAAGGACAAGCGATATAAAATTTAGAAAGTGCAGAGATGTTTTTATTAATATAATTAAATTATTTTCTTATGGACATGGAATACTAGAGGGTTGGTGTATTGTGGCCTGAGTGACTTGTAAGCTTAACTGTAAAGTCGGGGGATACATATGAATAGTAATTTATAATTGTTATTGATATCTGATATAAACCCGTGCTTATAAGGATATAAAAGAAAGGTGTAATAGCCGAACCACTTTGCTCAGGATAGCATCATTTCCCTTCTCTTCATATAGGCTGTAAAAGGCTTGTATGGATGAATGTTAAACATAAGAATGCGGTCAATGGTATTCTATAGTTTTGATAATAACCGAAATCCACATAGGAGGAAAGGTGGGAATAGACATTATTGAATATTGTCAGGTTTTTTTATTAAACTTGATGATTTCCTATTCTGTTATAATCCTGAAGCAAGACTTACCTATTGGATTCGATACAGGGATAGAATACTTTGTAATAAGTATCTGAGAATATGGATTGGTTAAAGATATCAGATACGGGATGGAAATATCGAGAATACCAGAGTTTACATATATTAGTTCTGGGATGATATTTTTCAATTTATTCCAAATTTTTTTAATTAAATCAGATAAGTTGAAGAAGAAACTTGTTTTCTTTTTCTTCATATTTGGTTTTTTAAAAGATTTGTTTCAATTGGTTAAGCTCGCTTGATTATATTGAATTAAGAATAAATGGTAATATTGTCTTATTTATTAGTGAACTAATTGATCTTAAATATGGCGATTCTAATATCGATTTCCTATTCCAAATAAGAAGAATTGACTTTGTTGATGCGCTTTATATCGCCCCGTCTTGAAACACGGACCAAGGAGTCTATCAGATATGCGAGTATTCGGGTGGATAAAACCCAGGGATGCGTAATGAAAGTGAAGGGGATTATTTGGAAAGCCCTTAAATGTGAAGGGGTTATTCGCCGAGAGGGTAAATCCTTTTGGTGGAGATCCTGGCAACATTGACCAACCATAAAGTTTTTGTTAAAAGGTAGTTTTTTTGGGTAAAACCAGGCTGCTTTTCTTATGGTTTGAGTTATAGCATATCTGCTAGGACCCGAAAGATGGTGAACTATGCCTGAATTAGGGTGAAGTCAGAGGAAACTCTGATGGAAGCTCGTAGCGATACTGACGTGCAACTCGTTCGTCAAATTTGGGTATAGGGGCGAAAGACTCATCGAACCATCTAGTAGCTGGTTCCCTCCGAAGTTTCCCCGGATAGCAGGAGCTTATAATGAAAGAATGTTTTGTCAGGTAAAGCGAATGATTAGAGGTCTTGGAGAAATAATTTCTTCAACCTATTCTCAAACTCTAAATTGGCAAGGTAATCTTTTAGTGTTCTATTGATGAAGCTGGTAAGAAGGCTTGTAGAATGCTATTTTAAGGAGTCTGGACGTGCTGATTGTTTTGGTTTGCATTTTAAGAAAACCCTAAACATCCGTAGGACTCCGGTAGTCTTTATAAGGATTTGTTTTCTACTACTCGAAAAAGTTGTTTGAAAATCTTTTAGATAAACTTTGATTAACTAATAAAAAGAAAACCCATATTTGTTGAGAAAAATAATAAGCTCTTAGTGGGCCATTTTTGGTAAGCAGAACTGGCGATGCGGGATGAACCGAACGTCATGTTAAAGTGCCTAAATATATGCTCATATAGATACCAGAAAAGGTGTCAATTCATTTTGACAGCAGGACGGTGGCCATGGAAGTTGGTATCCGCTAAGGAGTGTGTAACAACTCACCTGCCGAATGAATTGGCCCTGAAAATGGATGGCGCTGGAGCATATGTAATAGCGATGATACTTATACATGACTAAGCTATGATAGGGAAGTTATAGCTTATGTAGGAGGGCGTGTCGATCAAAAAGGAATAAAAAGGTATTTTGGGGTGATAGGGAAATTTATTTTTCTATTGTTCTGGATATTTTTTTAATAAGTTTTGAAGTTTGTATGTGAATACAAATGGAACGGTCGATAGTGCTGATCTTGGTGGTAGTAGCAAATATTCAAATGGGAGGACCTTCCCAAATGGGGTAATACTTTGAAGACTGAAGTGAAGAAAGGTTCCATGTGAATCTCATTGAGACATGGGTTAGTCGATCCTAAGGTATCGGTTAAATACCGTTTGTTTTCTAAAAATATTCTTAACAAATCGCAAGATTTTTGTTAAGTGTGATATATTTATAGAAATCGAAAGGGAAATAGGTTAATATTCCTATACCGAAATAATAAAGAAAAATTTGGTTTCAAGACTTGTAACAGAGTTTTGGAATAACACTAAAAAATGTGTGGAGAACAAAAGCGGTAACGCAAAGAAGCCTGAACTCATCGGTAAACATCCCGGGAAGAGTTTTCTTTTCTTCTTAACGACTGATGAAGCTATATAATTAATTTATAAGTTATAAGTTACTTGCTATAGCGGTGACCATGAAAACGATTTATTCGGAGAAGTGGTTACCCAGTCGGAAGAGCCCCTCAACTAAATAAAAATGCAGTTTAGAGAAACCCTCGGAAGAGGGTACCTTTTTAACTGTATTTGAGGTCTTGTATTTCATTATACAGGGATGCAAGTATTATTTGGTCTGGTGCATGTTTAACGATCCATGAAACTTCAGGGGACTGATATTATTTTTTAAGAATTTGATTTTCACACTCGGTCGTACTAATAACCGCAACAGGTCTTCTAGGTGAGTAGCCTCTAGTCAATTAGAAAAAAGTAGGTAAGGGAATTCGGCAAAATAGATCCGTAACCTTGGGAAAAGGATTGGCTCTAAGGGTTGAGCCGTTGGGTTCTGGTAATATAAAAGGGGGGAGAAAATGGGGCAACTTGTTTTCTTTTTCTTTTTTGGTTGGGTTTATTGAATGTAATATGGAAAGAGGATTTTTTTGAGTTTTGAATTTTGAATGGGGGTCAAACTTCATTTGAGATTTGAGACTTGGAAGTCAGTTCTGCTATATGAAAAGATAGATTTTGACTTTACCAGAAGTGAAGGATTTGTCAGTTGTGATTGAAGTTTTCGGAACACACAAAAAACGGAATGGCTTGTGACATGGGGATTGGAATGGCTTATAATTGGCTGGTTGGATAAAGGAAGGAGACTTGTCTTTTTTCTTTGTCTGATTCGGATTCTTTTATAAGGGTTTCAGTTTTTGTGTTGCTTGATTATAACAGTTGCCGTTTCTTTGATCTGGATATCCTTTATTTAATCGAAAGATTGTCCCAATATTTATAGCTAGATTACAGTTGGGGTGGCAACATCACACTGATAATATTATATGCTATGGCTTTTATTTAAAATAACAACCGACTTAGAACTGGAACGGACAAGGGGAATCCGACTGTTTAATTAAAACACAGCAATGTGATGGCTGGAAAACGGTGTTAACACATTGTGATTTCTGCCCAGTGCTCTGAATGTCAAA
>NW_027150640.1:2500-7500 GCF_001643675.1 Monocercomonoides exilis | reverse complement strand
CTGGTATATAGACTGAGATTCTATATTATACTGCTTTACAAGGGAGTAAATTTATAAGGAAATTGAGATATTTTATTTCCAAGTCGAGGATCTTGAAGGATTGGTTGTACCGCCTTTGAAAGATTTGGCCGGAACGGTTGGTCCAATAAAAACATAAGGTGAATGTAATTAAAACGGATTTCATTAGTTTGGAATTAATCGTTTCATTCGCTGGACCATATGCCTGGCTATTGTAAAGATAAATGAGAGTATTGGTAAAGGGGTCATGCCTGAGAAGGACGGATTAGACGAATCCATGTTATCAGAGGGCTGTGCGTCTCAGAGTGTTTTGTTTGCACGATTTACTGAGGCTTAACTCTGAATATTGTCCAATTTTATCCATTTTTTTTGATTAAGTCATTGATTAAAAAAAAGTCCGTCTAAAATCTCACAAGTAAATGTTTTAAAATTCATAGATATTCTCTTAAACCTCGTTTGAAGGGATTTAACGTATGAATGATTGAATATAAAAACATTGAAAAAAATTTTAACGACGGATGATTGGAAAGCCTTAATAATACCATGGATAAAGTACTACCCCCCAAATACATTTTGGGAAAGGAAAAAATAAATGGGAATTTGAGGGAATCCAATGTGGGAAAAAGTCATAAAGGATGAAACTTTTATGAGTCAAAAATAAATAATTTCAAAAAATAAGTTTCTATCCTCCCCCTTGAGAAGAACTTCTTCAAAGAAATGATGATATTAATCTTATTGTTTAAATCATCATTTCTTTGAAGTATTTTTTGAATCAAATTTTTGTGATCAAAAAATAACACTTTAAAAAAGTTTCTGACTCCAATAAAAGAGAAGAAAGGGACTTCTTCAATGGTTTCAATGTGATGATATTAATCAAATAGATCCATCTTTTTGGATAATATTCACTGAAAACATTGAAGTTTTTTGAGTCAATTTTTTGACTTCAAGGAAAAAAGTTTCTGATTTCTGAAAAATAGAAAATGAATAAGGAAGAAACCATTACGTGGGGTGGGGGCCGCGCGGCAAACGCGGCAAAAGGGCGGGGAGCGAAAGCGACCGAACTTTTGCCGTGTGGCGCGTCGGCCATTGGGTGGGACTCTTACCCATCAGAAAAGGCCTTCATTTTTTTAAAAATAACACCACCATCTTGTCACTCTTGCTATGTACAAATTTGAAGGTTTTCAAATTTTTGTTGAAAATTTTTGCCCCTCCCCCCCGAAATCTTTAACTTTTATCTTTTTTCTTTTTCATGAACTTTTTACTCTTCTTCATTTTTTTCGCGAGATGGATGAATATCTGCGCGCAGGATTGATGTGCGCAGATTTCATCCAGCGAGCGCTACTGGAGTAGTAGCGCGAGATGATCTTTCCCTAACCTCGCGGTTAGCGAGAAAATTTTGAAAAATAAGGAAAAAAAGGGGTCATTTTCAATGGAGAAAATCGATATTTTTGTTTTATTTTTTTTGGAAAAAATACAATATTTTTCTTATGAAATATCTTTTTTTCTACTTATCCCCTCTCATCTTTTTATATAATTTTTATTAAAATCTGATATGGATACCTCAAGATATGATAAAATTAATTTTTTTTTTAACTTTTTATTTTTTTATTTTTGATGAAATTTGGATAGAAGATATATGATATGATAATATTAATTATGATGATATAATTGAAAGAATATTGTTAGTTATGGTTGAATAATAATGAAAAATAACATTCTGAAATATCAACAAAAATAAGATACTTTTTGTTTGCTCAGAACCAACCATCAATATCAGTATTCTTATATGTTATTATCATCTTTATTATATATATTATATTATATAAAATAACCAATTGAATTCAACTTTTCTTTGTGATGTTATTATTTTTTTAATTTTTTTATTTTTGATATTATTTTTTATCTCAACAACTGACTTTTTCATTCTATTGAAAAAATTCAACAATAATGATATTAAGATATTGTATATTATATATTTTTTTGATGTTAGTCTGCCCATCAATTTTGGAGATAAAAAAATATTTTCATTTTTCACTCATTTTTGAATAATATTTAATTTTTTTATTTTTTATAACATCCTTCTCAACGCAATTTTTTTATTAAATAAATAGTCATCATATAATACATCTCTATTATTTTTGTTTTTAATATTGAAAGCAATCCTCTTGAGAAATAATTTTTTTACCAAAATTTTCAATCTTAATTAATATTTTTCTATTTATTCCATGAACAGATAAATTTGAAAATAATATTTTGTATAGGTTATGAGGGGTGGGGGATGTAATGGTGTATAGTGAGATTGGTAACAAACTGTTTTTGAGAAGTTGAATTCTTAACATAGAAAAATGGTTTTGATCTAGATCAAACAATTTTTAAAAAAATGATTTTTAATAAAGAAGTAGGAATTAGTGGTTGATGAAAAGTTACGTATATGGGTAATATTATGAGAGGAATTGATTGATATTAAAATCAGAAATTAATTGATTCAAATTGTGGAATGATTTGTTAAATAAAATTTTTTCAGTCAAAATTTTCATAATTATTTTTAAAATATCTCGATAAATAAATTTTTCTAAGTTGTGAGACTTTATCGGAGTGTTAGTTGGACCAATTGTGAATTTTTGAAGTCAAGGTCAAAAATTCGAAAAATGCGAAATTTTTCATTTTTTCTGATTAAGTTGAATTTAGCTCAAGTTAGTCAGAAAAAATGAAAAATTGGTGAAAATCGGTTTTTATGAAAGTTGTGATCGAAAGTTATGAAAACACAAAAAGTTCGGATAATTCACGAATAGTCCGCTGAATTTTTTTCTCGGGCCAGATTGGTCTGGTTAGTGAGAAAATGTGATATGAAGATTTTGACTGAAAAAGTGGTGATCTTAGATCAACGACCGAAAAATATGAGGTCTCAGATTCCTTTGATAATTGGCAGGTGGCAAGGACGTGGGCCCCTTATAAACATACTCGAATCTAAATTTTTTCTACCGAGCGGTTGTGGCAGGGCAGTGGGGACAAGTTGGTCATTTTGACTGAAAAAATGAAAAAAATTTTTTTTCTCGAAAATTTCAAAGTCGATTTAAAATATGATTAAACACATGAATGTGAGTTGTAATGTTGTATATTGGTGATTTTTAATTGGATACACTTATCTGTAGTTTTTGAGTTATAATCGAATTTTTGAGTGAAAAAGGTCATTTTTGAGGTAAATCGAGTATAACTCCAGAAGTAATGGCCAGATAATTTTGATATTAATGTATGATATATGTGCATATAGTTTGATAATAGCATGCATATGGGTGTTGGTGGCGGGTGTCTGGCAGGCTGTCCAGAAAAGAAATAAATTTTTTGACTTTGACTGGGGGTGCCTGGTTGGTGAAGTCACAGAGAGCGAACCAGGGGCAAGTGGCTGAATCGAAACACATATGACCGGCACAGTAACCCATGCCCGGATGTGGCCAAACGGCGTTACGATCGGCCCAGTGGTTGCTGAGAAATTCCAGCGGCTAGTTGTTTTGAGTTCGGTTCTGATTTTTCACATAGAAAAATGACTTGGGGGTATTGACTTGGTGATGCTGTGGAGTGTGAGAGGAGGGCAAGTGATCGGAGTTAGAGGGATATGTTGGGGAATGTTAGTAGATGTGAAATGTGGTGTAATTGCTAAGAGATTGGCCCAGTGGTTATTTCTGCACACATCAGTTAGTATATTTTTCCTTTAAAAATTGAATATTTTCTATGATAATTTTTCTATGTGATTATGGCTGCCCGACCTCGAAGTGCCATCTTTTTCGAAAAACTAGGTTAGGGTTAAGCTTTTCGTTCGTTTAGTCTAGACGATTTTCATATATATATTAACCTAGACAATACATTCAAAACAAAGGGACAACTTTCATAGAAATAAATATTTTGTTTGAAAATTTCACGATGATTGAATCAAAGTGTTTCAGAAATGTAGATTATATTAAGAGTTATTCAACAAAAAAATGTGTGTTGATATTGAAAATTTTTGACTAAAGTAGTTGGAAAAAAATGTTTGTTTTTTTGTCCAGTCATTTCTGGTCATTTCGAATTTTTTATTTTTTTCAATTTTTTTTCGATTCAGATCCAGTTTTTTGTGGTGAGATCGATTGTAATATGGATGATTCATCATTCTATTCACTTTTTATCGAACAATATGGACTTTTCATTTTTCATGAAAATTTTATGAGAAAATTTTCGGTCATTTTTTTGGATCAAAAAAAATTTGTATCTCGAAGAAAAAAATTTTGCGAGACCTGAGACTTTACCAGCGTGTACTACATGTGATTTGTGAATTTTTGAAGTCAGGGTCAAAAATTCGAAAATTTTGAAAAAATTGATTTTTTTCATTAGCCAAGTCATATGTCAGGTCAATGAGAAAAAAGTTGAAAATATCGATTTTTGTGAAAATTTTTATTGGAAGATGATATTTCACCAAGGTTAGGTTAGGTTAGGTTAGGGTTAGGGTTAGGGTTAGGGTTAGGGTTAGGGTTAGGGTTAGGGTTAGGGTTAGGGTTAGGGTTAGGGTTAGGGTTAGGGTTAGGGTTAGGTTAGGGTTAGGGTTAGGGTTAGGGTTAGGGGTTAGGGTTAGGGTTAGGGTTAGGGTTAGGGTTAGGGTTAGGTTAGGTTAGGTTAGGGTTAGGGTTAGGGTTAGGGTTAGGGTTAGGGTTAGGGTTAGGGTTAGGGTTAGGGTTAGGGTTAGGGTTAGGGTTAGGGTTAGGGTTAGGGTTAGGGTTAGGGTTAGGGTTAGGGTTAGGGTTAGGGTTAGGGTTAGGGTTAGGGTTAGGGTTAGGGTTAGGGTTAGGGTTAGGGTTAGGGTTAGGGTTAGGGTTAGGGTTAGGGTTAGGGTTAGGGTTAGGGTTAGGGTTAGGGTTAGGGTTAGGGTTAGGTTAGGGTTAGGGTTAGGGTTAGGGTTAGGGTTAGGGTTAGGTTAGGGTTAGGGTTAGGGTTAGGGTTAGGTTCAGGTTAGG
>NW_027150639.1:0-26404 GCF_001643675.1 Monocercomonoides exilis | reverse complement strand
TTGTATTATTCTTTGCTGAATGAAAGATTTGAGAAGATGATTATTGAGGGAGGGAAGAAAGATGAAGGAAAAAATGAAAAGCTGGTGACCGATCTTTGCGAATGCTATCTTTCTCTCGGCTTCTTTTCACCTGAAATGTTTTCAGTATGTGTTCCTTGCATTATAAAAGTTGCATTGAAGAAAGAGGAAAACGAAGAAGCTCAAAAAGAAGTGGAAATAGCGTTGATTGCTTTGAGCAATGTTGGATTTTATGTATGAGCATTTCTATTTCATTTTTATTATGTTTGTTTTTTTAAATCATTTTTTCATTAGAAAATTGAACAAAAACTGTATTTGAATGAAATCAAAGAAATCATCAAATATCATCAAGAACACAGAAATCTGACGACTTGCCTATCAATCTGCTTGGCAGTTTTGATAAAAAGATGGGTTAAAGACAAGGCATGAAAGAAGTGATTGTGAATGAGCTGCATTTCACAAGAGAAGCAAGAAGAGAAATCGAAGAACTGAAAAGAAATGTGGATTGGAAGAGAAAAGAAGAGGAAAAAAGAGGGAAAAAGTGAAGAAAGTTCTTGTTATCGAGAGATGGCTCAATGCTATAAATGATTTCTTATCCGAATGCACATTGTGGAACGAAGAATTTATTGGGCTTTTAAGCAGCATAGCTCAGGTATATCGAGCAGCAAAAGGGAATAATGAAGTAATTAGCAATAAATGCATTCACTCCTTGAGAACTGCATCAGATTATGGAGTTGTGGAAGTTGATGTTATGTTGAAGGAAGGTGTTGTCGATCTGTTTTCAGAGGAAATGAAACGATCAACTTTGGAACATTTTACAGTGTGGAATTGTTTGCATTTCTTTTTGACCATTTCAGAAAGATTGAAAGAAGAGGAGAAGGACGAAACGGACGAAACTAAGCGAAATGCAACAAAAATGGAGATATTTGAAAAGATGGAGGAAGAAGGATATGAAGATGTCATTATTAGCTTTCATAAAATGTTGAATTTTCTAAAAGATCAATATTATGGTTTTGGCAACATATCGTTGAATATTTCTGATTACTTTGTGAATGCTTAAGGAAATGAAATGATTTAAATTTTGCAGCTCAAAATAATGCATTTCCTTTTATTCTTCATTTCACAAAATAAAAAGTCCTTTTAGATATAATCGTAAAGAAAAATTGCATTTTAATCTCAATTCATCAAAATAAATTGAAGAAACAAAAAATAATGAGAAAAAATTATTCTATTTTTATTTCCAAAATTATCTTCTTCAAATGGTTTGCACATTCAGTATTTTCATGAAAATACAATCAATATTCAATAGTATATTCATCATCTCCAGCTTTCTCGCCTTTGGTCTTTTGAGAAATAATGTGTTCTTCGGCTTCTTTTCTTGTTTTTCCAAATTCCATGTGAATCCAAAGGATAGAAGAATAGAAAGAAAAGATAGATGATTTACAAAATAAAGGCGAATGAAATAAAGAAGAAGTTTTTTTTTTTTAATTCTATTAACTTTCACTTAAGTGAGATGAAAAGTGGAATGCTTAAAATGAAGAAGTTGCAATTTTCATGTAATCATCAAAATATGTTAAATTGGAAAAGAATTGCACAAGAAGGGTTTTCTTTCCATTCTTCATATGTCTGCTTCGTCTTTAACAGATGACTTTACGACGTTTGTGATTGCTCTTTGCTCTTCATTTTTTCCGTCAAACTGGAATAGGACTTTGTATCAGATGGATCTACTGTTTGACAAGTCGTGCTTCTTTAAGAAAGTTCAATTACGCTTCCGACAATTTCAGATTTGCATATATAAATCCTTCCTTTAATCGCAAAATGTATCATAAACGCAAAGTTGTGAATTTCTGAGACTCAACTTTTTGTGATTTCTCATTTCTCTTCACTTTCCTTTCTTTCTTTGATGTTGAACTTCCTTCGTAGAATTAAAAATGTCTGAGCAGATTGTTAAAGAATATTGATTTCAGGCAGTAAATGTATTGGTATAGCGAAGATAATTTTAGATGAGTATGAATGTGCAGATATGTCGATTGACACAGGAAGAGGCTAAATTTGTCTAGAATTATACGAAGAAACATTTGTACATTCAAAATACTTTTTTTTGCAGTTTTCTTTGATCGCACATTATTCAGCTTGAATGTCAACTTCTTGCAATGATATTTTGAAGATCTTGAAAGATGACTGGAAGATGTGAAGTCGCTATTCAAAGTATTATTTTTGTTGGAGTTGAAGCGCAAACCGCAGGAAAGTTAATATGACATGCAGGTGCTCGGAAATATACTAATATCAGCTTCAAAGTCCTTTTCCGAGTTGATCAAAATATAAGTTGCAAGCCTATATGAATGATTGAAATTGTTTTCCTCTTTTGATAACTTAAAAGCACAATTAAGTTGTCTTTAGCAATAATATTCATGAAATTTCCAAAGAATTTCGGTAGTAATTGGTCTGCGTATCATTATGTGTCAAAAATAATAAAAATTCAATATTTTTCTAAATAGGAAAATAACGAACTCCAGAAAATTACATAAAAATAAACATTCATTGTATATTCAAGTTGCGTATTTTCAAAGTCCAACGGTAAAATATTTGCATCACTCAAACACTCCAGATTAGAAGAATTTTCACGCAGTTATAACAAAAAGTTAAAGCTTTTTGTTGTTAATCAATTATGATACATGACCCAGATATTCCAGATTGAAATTTGAAGAGGAACAAAAGTGTCTATTCTTCAAATAAAATGGGCTAATAATGAATGTTAAGGAAAGTCATAAATAAAATCATTCAAACTGGCTATGCGCAATGCAATGGAAAATAAAATGCAAAGGACTACTCAAATATTTAACAAATTAACAAAACGTTGTTATCTCATTTACAAAGCAGTTGTTTTCACAGAATAATGTTATCTAGTATGGAAGATGATCAAAATTTCTTCAAAAGCATTCATGATTAAAACTTTTAATTATCATGCAAATTACTCATTATTAAATATTGAAAATGATATTGCATGATTTTTCACCATTTATAACATGTTGCAGAGAAAATTCTTTTTTTATTATAGAACTTGTATTTTGTTCAATTATTTTGCCTGGCTGTTGTAAAGATAAATGAGAATATAGGTAAAGGGGTCATGCCTGAGAATGACGGATTAGACGAATCCTTGTTATCAGAGGGCTGTGCGTCTCAGAGTGTTTTGTTTGCACGATTTACTGAGGCTTAACTCTGAATATTGTCCAATTTTACACATTTTTGATTAAGTAGGAAACGAAAAAAAGTCCGTCTTCTTCCCCACAAGTAAATGTTTTAAAATTCATAGATATTCTCTTTTCAGCTTGAAAACGTATGAATGATTGAATATAAAAACATTGAAAAAACATTAACGACGGATGATTGGAAAGCCTTAATAATACCATGGATGAAGTACTACCCCTTCTTTTTAATTTGGGAAAGGAAAAAATAAATGGGAATTTGAGGGAATCCAATGTGGGAAAAAGTCATAAAGGATGAAATTTTTTTGAGTTGAAAATAAATAATTTCAAAAATAAGTTTCGATTCTTCATATAAAGGAGTTGAAAGAAACATCTTCAAAGATATGATGATATTAATCAAATTGGTTGATATTCATTGAAGAACTTTAAAGTTTTTGAGTCAATTTTTTGTCTTAAAGATAAAAAGTTTCTATTCCTCCTTTTGGAGATAAAAGAAACATATTCAAAGATGATGATAGCATGTGTTAATCATGTTAATCATGGTTGCACATAGCTCAAGTCACATGACTTTGAAGTATTTTTTGACTCAAAAATTGATAATTTCTAAAAAGTTTCTGACCCTAAAAATAGAAAAAGAGGGAAAAATAAAGGAATAAGGAAGAAACAGGCACGTGGGGTGGGGCCGCGCGGCAAACGCGGCAAAAGGGCGGGGAGCGAAAGCGACCGAACTTTGCCGTGTGGCGCGTCGGCCATTTGGGTGGGACTCTTACCCATCAGAAAAGGCCTTTATTTTCTTTGAAAATAACACCCCTGCGTATCTCTTTTATGACATGCAAATTTGAGGATTTTCAAATTTTCATTGAAAAATTTTGCTGCTCCCCCTAAATATTATTAATAAAACAACTTTCTTTTTTATTAACTTTTAACTCTTTTTCTGTGACTTTCGCGAGATGGATGAACATCTGCGCGCAGGAATGATGTGCGCAGATTTCATCCAGCGAGCGCTACAGGAGCAGTAGCGCGAGATGATGTTACCCTGACCTCGCGGTTAGCGAGAAAATTTTGAAAAAAAGGAAAAAGTGGTCATTTTCAATGGAGAAAATCGATATTTTTATGTTATTTTTTAAAAAAAATACAATATTTTTCAGTTTCTTGTGAAATGAAATACTCAACAATTATTTTCATTTGATATAATTTCTATTATAATCTGACATGCATTCTTCATGCTGTCATGATTTTTTATTTTTTCAAACTTAATATATTTTTTTAAATTTTTTTGTTTTTTTCAGAAATTGATGAAAATTGGAAGAAAGATGTGTAATATGATAATGTGTGATTTGATATAATTATTGTGAGAATATTGATAGTTGTGGTTGAATGATAATGAAAAATAACATTCTGAAATATTAACAAAAATAAGATACTTTTTGTTTGCTCAGAACCAACCATCAATATCAATGTTCTTATGTATTATTATCATCTACATTATATCTATTATATTATATATGAAAACCAATTGAATTCAACTATTCTTTGTGATGACATAATTTTTTTAATTTTTTCAATTTTTAAAATATTTTTTTATCTCAATAACAAAGAAAGAACTTCCAGCAAAAAATTCATATATAATGTAAATATGATATTGCATATTATAGAATTTTTGATGTTTGTCTATTCAATAATTTTTGAAATAAAAAAATATTTTCATTTTTCTCCTTAAAAACAAATAATATTTAATTTTTTTATTTTTTGGAACTTTCAATTCATCTCAATTTTATTTTCAAATAAATAGTAATCATATAATATCTCTCTGCTATTTTTATTTTTAATATTGAAAGCAATCCTCTTATGAAATAATTTTTTCCATAATTTTTCAATCTTAATTAATATTTTTCTTTTTATTCCATGAACAGATAAATTTGAAAATAATGTTTTATATAGGTTATGAGGGGTGGGGAGTGTGTTGGTGTATAGGAGATTGGTAACTAACTGTTTTTGAAAAGTCGAATTCTTAACATAGAAAAATGGTTTTGATCTAGATCAAACATTTTTTAAAAAATGATATTTAAACAAGAAGTTGGAATTAGTGGTTGATGAAAAGTTACGTATATGGGTAATAATATGAGAGGAATTGATTGATATTAAAATCAGAAATTAATTGATTCAAATTGTGGAATGATATGTTAATGTAATTTTTTCAGTCAAAATTTTGAAAAAGAAATTTTAATATCTCGATAAATAAATTTTTCTAAGTCGTGAGACTCTTTACAGAAGTGTTAGTTGGACCATTTGTGAATTTTTGAAGTCATGGTCAAAAATTCGAAAAATGTGAAAATTGCATTTTTCTGATTAAGTTGAATTTAGCTCCAGTTAGTCAGAAAAATGAAAAATTGGTGAAAATCGGTTTTTATGAAAGTTGTGATCGAAACTTATGAAAACACAAAAGTTCGGATAATTCGCGAATAGTCCGCTGAATTTTTCTCGGGCCAGATTGTCTGGTTAGTGAGAAAATGTGATATGAAGTTTTTGACTGAAAAAGTGGTGATCTTAGATCAACGACCGAAAAATATGGGGTCTCAGATTCCTTTGATAATTGGCAGGTGGCAAGGTCGTGGGCCCCTTATAAACATACTCGAATCTAAATTTTTCTACCGAGCGGTTGTGGCAGGGCAGTGCGGACAAGTTTGTGATTTGACTGAAAAAATCGAAAAAATATTTTTTTCTCGAAAATTTCAAAGTCGATATAAAATATGATTAGACACATGAATTTGAGTTGTAATGTTGTATATTGGTGATTTTTGGTTGGATACGCTTATTTGTAGTTTCTGAGTTATAAACGAATTTTTGAGTGAAAATGGTCATTTTTGAGGTAAATCGAGTATAACTCCAGAAGTAATGGCCAGATAAATTTACAATTAATATATGATATATGTGCATATAGTGCGGTAATAGCATGCATATGTGTGTTGGTGGCGGGGTCTGGCAGACAGTCCAGAAAAGAAATAAAAATTTTGAAGGTGACTGGGGGTGCCTGGTTGGTGAAGTCACAGAGAGCGAACAGAGGCAAAGTGGCTGAATCGAAACACATATGACCGGCACAGTAACCCATGCCCGGATGTGGCCAAACGGCGTTTCGATCGGCCCAGTGGTTGGTGAGAAATCCGAGCGGCTAGTTGATTTAAGTTCTGTGATATAAAATCACATAGAAAAATGACTTGGGGGTATTGACTTGAGATGCTGTGGAGAGTGAAGGGAGGGCAAGTAACCGGAGTTAGAGGGATATGTTGGGGAATGTTAGTGGGGGTAGGATGTGGTGCAATTGCTAAGATATCTGTCCAGTGGTTGTCAAGTAACCATGTCACCAATAATTTTTTCTATGAAAATTGAATTTTTCTATGATAATTTTTCTATGTGATATTGACTGCCCGACCTCGAAGTGCCATCTTTTTCGAAAAACTCACAGACTCAATTTGAGTTTGACTGAAAAGGGGTTGAGTGGAGGATATCTGTGGAAGGGCTGATGGGCAGGGGCTTGCAAAGGCCACAGGGCAAGTAGCGAGTGAGGCGGGCTTTGTGCTGGGCCTATGGCTGAGCAGGCCCTGTGGCTTGGCCTGGCTCTATTTGACATATACTGTATTTCCCCCAGTCAGAAAAAAGCGTGACTGAGGGTACAATGTTCCGGTGGTTATAGAAACTCAAATGTTGGAGCCAGAGCTCCAGAAACAAAAGTGACAGTGTGCGCACAGACTGTGGCTGCACGCTGGGCAGGGTGCTGCTGGGCGCCTGTGTGTCCTTCTGGCTGGGTGGGTCAGACACTCACTTTTTCACTGGGAAAACAGACTGGAAAACTGCCTTCCAACCCTTGTATCTTTTTATCGGTCATAACTTACAGCTAAGCTGATGTGGGCAGAGTGGGCGTGTGGGCAGTGGCTACAAGGCTGGGTGGTGGGAGTGTGGCTGGGCTGGCTGGCTGAGCGGTGGTGTGAGAAAAAGTGAGTGAAAATGACTGGGCCAGCCATTGAGGTACCCTCTCTTTCAACGAACGTATCTCCTCAGGTGTTGGAGGGAGAGCTCCAGAAACAAAAGTGACGGTGCAGCGGGGACCAGGGCTGTGCAGTGGGCGGGGTCTGGTTTGTGGGCTGTGGGCTGGGCCGGCTGGGTGGGCTGTGCACTGGGTTTTGTTCAGTCACTTTCATTGAAAAACCTCAAATATGGTAAATGACCCCGGGTGCCCAGACCAGAAAATCCATCTTTTTCGAAAAACTCATAGACTCAACTTTACTACACTCAGGTTTCCTCGATTTTTGTGACTTTTGATACTAGAAATACACTATGAAAATGGGATGTCTGAAAAACCTGCTTTGATACTAAAAGGGAAAATTACACTACACCGAGGTTTTCGTGGCGTAGTGTAATAAGGATGAATTTGATACTAGAAATTTGAGCTCCTAGGAAAAGTGACCAAATTACACTACACTTCGAAAACCTCGGCGTAGTGTATTTCGAGGTTTTTGATACTAGAAAATTTTGTCTATGAAATTTCTCTATGAAAATACACTGTGGACCCCCATGTTCACAGACTCATAGCGCCTCAGGGGCAAGTCAGCGAAACTTCTCGTTGCCATAGAGGGTCTCGCTGCACACTCGCTCTACACAATGGTGGTAATCTCATTCGGCTCAGTTGAGTTGCCCTGAAGTTACACACCAAATACTCATATCTTTCCTATGAAAACCCTTTCACAGTGATATTTTATGCTATGGACCCTGTATATTCCATGGGTCATAGGGAATTACCTTTAAGAGCTGGAAAGTTCTAGATGCCATAGGGCAAGTAGCTGTGCTCTTGGAGTATCCAACGGTAGTAACATCTTGCCCTCGGTCCATATGCCTTTCACCATACCTCAATATACTGACATCTTTGAATGAAAAAGGTTCTATTTTTCATAGGGGACCCCTTTGCTCCCAACGAGCCATATCTTTTGATCGGTCATAACTTACAGACATGCCAATGGTGCTGTGGGGTGGGCATGCCCTGCAGGTACAATGTGGCACACATTCGGCTGGTGGGCTGTGGCTGGGCCAAGGGCAGTGCCAGAAAAAGTGAGTATTTTCCATTGACTTTTGAGTGACTTGGACCCCCTCATTGGCTGGCCTGTAGCGAATCACACAGGAATCTCGGGAAAGTTCTCGATGCCATAGGGAAACTCGCTCCACACTTGCTCTATCCATTGGTGCTATCGCCATTGCCACTCCTCAACTTCCCTTATATCTATGGTCGATATACTAGTATCCTTCCTATGAAAAACTCCTTTCAATGAAATCTCTATACTAGGACCCCCTTATGTTTGTTGGATCATAGCTCCACAGGGTTAAGAGCTGGAAAGTTATAAATGTTATAGAGGGTCTAGCTGCACACTGTGCCTAGCCAATGGCAGTATTCCCGTTGGCCTCCTATGTAATCCCTTGCCACCACACTCAATATACTACAATTCTTCCTATGAGAAATTTCATTGAGAGAAAATATTGACTGGGACCCCTTATGTTCCAACCCTTGTAGTGCCTCAGGCTTGAGAGTGCGAGACTCGAAAATGTTATAGAGGGTCTAGCTATACTCTCCCTCTATCCATTGGTGAAGGATCCAACAGGGTCAGTCTATTTGCCTAGGAGCCATAGGCAAAATACATGAACTTTTCATAGAAAAAGTGACTGACCTCCCCTGTGTTCCCACTCTCATATCTTTTACTGGTCATAACTTACAGCCAAGCTGATATCACTGCAATGTGACTACACACTGTGCCCACAATATGGCACACATCCAGTGTCTATGCCCTGCCTGTGTAATCCACTGCAGCCATTATACTCACTTTTCATAGGGAAAGTTGACTCAAACCCCTTGTGTTCCTGCCCTTGTAGCTTGCCAGGCTTAAGAGCTGGAAAGTTCTAAATGCCATAGAGGGTCTAGCTCCTCACTCACTCTATCCAACTATCCCCTACTATTCCCACTGCTCATCCCCTTTTCACTATACTCAATATACTAACATTTTTGTATGATTTTCCACTTTTCATATAGGCTCCAACCCTTGTATCTTTTATCGGTCATAACTTACAGGCTAGCTGATGGTATGAGTTTGTGCGTATACGTTTCCATAGGCATTCCACTCCACTCCTCTGGCTGCTCCAGCAGCAGTGTGAGAAAAGTGAGTTTCATAGGGGCATTTCCTATGGAAACACTAGGAGGCTGGAAGGCTGGTGGCGCAAGGTGGTGTGGTAGTGGCAAGGCTTTGGTGTGTCCCCATCCCAAGAAACACTATGGAAGGATACTAAAATTTTTCATTGAGTATTTTTCTAGTATCATTTTTGGGCATTTTCACTACGCCGAGGTTTTCGGGGCGTAGTGTAATTTTGAGATTTTTAGTATCAAAGCAGGTTTTTCGATGAGGTCGTTTTCGTAGTGTAATTCTAGTATGAAAAGCGGAAAAAACGCGAAAACCTGGGCGTAGTGTAATTGAGTCTATGAGTTTTTGGAAAAGATGGTGTTCGGGGTGCGGGCTGTCGGGGATTTTTACGGAAGTATATTAGGGGGACACCCCCCGAAAAAATTTTATTTCTGACTTCATTTTTTTCGACAAAAGTTGTCTGGTGAGGATAGTCTGAGCCAGGGCTTATGTGATATGGGGTTAGTATAGAAGTGTGACTTGTATATGAAACTCCATAGGAAAAAAGTGGATTTTGAATGAAAAATTTTGTATAGGGGGCTGTCTATTAGACTGAGGCATTGTGTAATAGTGGTCTATTGTATATATATGTATATAGTATTATGTCATATGTATAGCAAATAGGTGGGTAGGCTTTGTATGTTAAGGAAGATAGTATATGGTATTTGAATGGGAATAATATGTATGTGTCTCTTTGAATGAAATACCTTTGCATGATTATACAGAAACTCACTGAGTGTGAAGTATAAATGAAGGTGGTTCAAAAGGGTGGGTTTGTTGGGTCTGATAAGAACGAAAAGCAACATGTGATTGTATATAAGGGCTAAGCAATACATGTTTTATGAAAACATCTTCTGGTAGCAATGACTAATCAGATGGGTCGAATAATAAAGTGAGTTGTTTGAATCTTTGAGTCTGATGTGTAAAAAATGTTGGACGAAGAGATAAAAATGGCTCTAATAAAATCGATTAGTCTGAGAAGTTGTTGTGAGAGAGTGCTATGCTAGTAGTGAATGTGTGTTGTGAGGCAGTATAGTATATGGTTATGTGGGGTGAAGTAGTTTGAGTTGGATGCAATGAATCCATCTTGGAGAACTGCTTGATTTTAGAAAAGCAACAATGTGGGGATTTGTGTGAAAGTGTTGGGGTGTTTTGTTGTTGGAAATACATGTATGTTGACTTGTTTGAATATTGTAGAAAAGAGTACTTCATGAAGTTGAGACCTTGTCTATATGTATGGTGTGGTCGATATGTATATGTGTATATCATTGATTGAGTTCAGATGGATTGTTATTGCACATTATAACTATTGGGTTTGGTTGCCTAATATGTGGGGGTTGGATTTGACTATCGAGAGATAGAATGTGACAATGATGAAATCAAAATGAACAGTTTCTCTGTTTGTTTGAAGACATAAATGTCATGTTTCTATTGATTGAGAGTATTTGAACTGTTACAATTATTTGCCACTTTTTCAAAAGGTGAAAATATAATTGTAAGTTGCGAATGAAAAATCATATTGTAATGATCTATCAGAGCTTTTATATTATCAGTTTTGATGATGATGAGAAAAGTGTTTTGATATTGAGATTACATTGTGATAATACAAATATTAATGATTATGATTGGATGGCCCAATAACTTTAAATCAGTTATTAAGTTTATCTGAAAGAAAATAATGTGTTAATATTTGAGAAGGGAAAATATAGTGTCTATTCTTGAAACATCATCATCTTTGTGAATGGTGATGTTTTAATAATTATGACTAAAATACTATATTATGTTGTCTTTAACAAAACAATATGATATATATTATTTTATATTAGAAAAAGACATTAGTTGAATGAAAAATTTTAGTTAATGTTTTTCTATATATAAATGTATCTGGTCGATTCTGCCAGTAGTCATATGCTTGTCTCAAAGATTAAGCCATGCATGTGTCAGTATAAATAACTTGTATTTATGAAACTGCGAATGGCTCATTACAACAGTTATAATTTATTTGACAATGACAATGTTATATTTTGAATAGAAATATAATTTACTACATGGATAGCCGTAGTAATTCTAGAGCTAATACATGCGAGAATTCATTTTTCTTTTTGTTTTTCGGAATGGAAAGAAGGGTGGGTTTGAAAAAGATCCGACTAAGGGTGTTTCAGCAATGAGACACCCTTTGGGGAAGGATTGTATTTATTAGATCGAAAACCATTAGGAATAGTTTAAATGTTTGATTCTATATGGATCAAAAACTTATTTCGGCACATGTTTGAAGCCTCGCAAGGGGTGTAATGATATGTGTCCATTGTGAAAGATAATGGTGATTCATGATAAATGTCGAATTGCCAGGGTGGGTTAAGAGCCCATCGTCTTGGCAATGTGTCATTGAAATTTCTGACCTATCAACTGATGATGGTAGGATAGAGGCCTACCATGGTATTGACGGGTAACGGAGAATTAGGGTTCGATTCCGGAGAGGGAGCCTGAGAGATGGCTACCACTTCCAAGGAAGGCAGCAGGCGCGCAAATTACCCAATCCCAATCAATGACGTATATGGGGAGGTAGTGACAAAAAATAACAAAGCGGGGTATCTAATGGTATTCTGCTATTGGAATGGTTTCAATGTAAATGCTTGAAAGAGAAACAATTAGAGGGCAAGTCTGGTGCCAGCAGCCGCGGTAATTCCAGCTCTAATAGTGTATACTAAAATTGCTGCAGTTAAAAAGCTCGTAGTTGGATTTTGGAGTTTTTAATTGTTCGAGGGGCGAGATGTTTCTCTATACTTAGTCCTGCTTCATTTTTCTTATTAAATTAGCTTTCGGGTTGATTTAATTTGGAAGTGAAGTGATTGGAGGGTATTAATGAGGGGATATTTGAAAATCATGGTATTGTTTTTAATCTTGCATCAAGATTTATTTCTTGTTGTTTGATTGATTCAGTATCTTTCATTTATCTTATGCTTGCCTTGAATTTGAATAACCTCGAATCCCTTTTGAGCGTTTGGTAATGTTTTCGAAATTATTAATATATCACTTAAATGTTGATTTATATTAATCGTTTCTCTTTGTCAAAGAAGAGGAAAATTTCGGAGAGTTTACTTTGAAGAAAATGGAGTGTTCAAAGCAGGCGTTTTTTTGTAATGAAAGAAATTCGCTACTGAACACATTAGCATGGAATAATAAAATAAGACACCTGATGTGTTTTAAATTTGATAATGAAAAAATAAGGAAACTTATTTATTTTTTGTTATCAAACACATTCGAGTCTTAAACAATAAGAAGATTGAACTTGTTCTTTTGTTATTGTTTATCGATTTGAGTTTTATTGGTTTTGAAACAGGTGTAATGATTAAGAGGGACAGTTGGGGGTATCTGTATTGCATAGTCAGAGGTGGAATTCTTGGATTTATGCAAGACAAACAAGTGCGAAAGCATTTACCAAGGATGTTTTCATTAATCAAGAACGAAAGTTAGGGGATCGAAGGCGATCAGAAACCGCTCTAGTCTTAACTATAAACGATGCCAACTAGGGATTGGAGGGAATTTATTTTTTAATTCGCTTTTCCAATTTCTATCTTTCGGGATAGGTGGAATTTATCACAAGAAATAGTGAAGTGAGTTTGCTTTTAAAATTATAACAAAAAATGAAAGAGGTAACTTCGGTTATTTGTCTTTGTTTTTTGTTTTTAAGCCCCATCAGCACCTTTAGAGAAATCGATTAAGTCTCTGGGTTCTGGGGGAGTACGGTCGCAAGGCTGAAACTCAAAGAAATTGACGGAAGGGCACCACCAGGTGTGGAGCCTGCGGCTTAATTTGACTCAACACGGGGAAACTTACCAGGTCCAGACACGGGAAGGATTGACAGATTGATAGTTCTTTCTTGATTCCGTGGGTGGTGGTGCATGGTCGTTCTTAGTTGGTGGAGTGATTTGTCTGGTTAATTCCGATAACGAACGAGACCTCAACCTGCTAAATAGGGTGATAATTTTGAAAAGTGTCTGTAAGGTGGCTTTCCGATTTTTCTCAGTAGTTCTCTCTCGGGAGGATTGTTGAGAAAGTCGGGAAGTTGTCTGAGATCTTTTAATGGTTAATATTGAAATATATATTTTGAGATAGCTCATTAAGCTTTCAGGATGGATTTGTTTTGAGCAGTTTCGGCTGTTTGGAAGAAGTTTGTTTTGGAAGTGAGTTATTGAAATTATCATTAAAATATTTCGATATGGATTGTAATTCTCTTTTAGTTAATTAATTTCATCATGGCTCTTCACGGGGTTGTGGTGGAAGGCTAATGGGGCTCTGGATCTATATTCGAACCTACTTAGAGGGACTACCATGGTTGCACATGGGGAAGCATGAGGCAATAACAGGTCTGTGATGCCCTTAGATGTTCTGGGCCGCACGCGCGCTACACTGATAAAGTCAACAAGTTGTTTTTGGGTGTGTTAAATCAAAAAATAGTGTTTTTGTTTCAGGGCTTCTTAATCGGGGCTTTGAAAGGGGATGCTATTTTTTAACACATGCAATTCCCTTATCCGAAAGGATTGGGTAATCTTTTGAAACTTTATCGTGATGGGGATTGATCTTTGTAATTTTGGATCATGAACGAGGAATACCTAGTAAGTGCAATTCATCAGATTGCGCTGATTACGTCCCTGCCCTTTGTACACACCGCCCGTCGCTCCTACCGATTGAATGATCAGATGAAATGTCTGGATTGTTGGATCTTGTGAGGGTTTCGATTCTCTAGGATTTAATTAGAAGGACAGTAAATCTTATTATTTAGAGGAAGGAGAAGTCGTAACAAGGTTTCCGTAGGGGAACCTGCGGAAGGATCATTAACGTTTATTTCAAATCAAAACAATATAAATTTAAAAATAATAAAGATGGATGCAATAATTAGATAACGATATTATTATAAATAAAAGTTTTTTTAATTAAAGAAAAATTAAAAACTTTTGGCAGTGGATATCTTGGCTCTTGTATCGATGAAGAACGCAGCAAAGCGCGATAGCTAATGCGAATCGCAGAAATCTACGAGTCATCAAAATTTTGAACGCATATTGCGGTTTCTCAGTTATTTCTATAATTGAGGGACCATGCTTGTTTCAGAATTGGTTATAAATTTATTATAAATCTATTTAAATCAAAATAGATTTGTTTTATATTATTTGAGATTAAATTTTCTATTAAGAAAATATAATCTTTAATTATTATTAATAATAATAATTTCTTTTTCAAAAGAAATTTTAATATTAAAATAATATTGAAATATTAATATAAGTTTTAATATTAAATGAATGATGAGAAAGAAAATATTTTACATAATATCAATCTGAAATATCAAGCAAGATTACCCGCTGAACTGAAGCATCTTAATAAGCGGAGGAAAAGAAACTAACGAGGATTCCTTTAGTACCTGCGAGGGAAGAAGGAAAAGCCCAAAGTTAAAATCTTATTATGAGTTAGTTGAGAAGGAAGGCAACTTTTGACTTGGCTAACAATTGATAGAAAGTAATAAGAGTTGTACTTTAAAGATGTAATTTCTCTTGGGGTCAAACTCTGAGAGATTAATGTCAGTGACGGGAATATGATTTAGAGATCAAAATTTCTATTTTTGTTTTTGGAAAGGAATGCCGGAGAGGGTAATAGCCCCGTTTATATAGTAAAAGTAGATCTCGATTCCTACTGAAGGAAGATGTGGCAGGGTCAAACTTGTCATGGCTTTTTTTGGTTTAAATGTCACGGTTGGACATTACAATCATAGAGTCGGGTTGTTTGAGATTGCAACCCTAATTGGGTGGTAAGCTTCATCCAAGGCTAAATATTGACAAGAGACCGATAGCGAACAAGTACCGTGAGGGAAAGATGAAAAGAACTTTGAAAAGAGAATGAAAGTAGTGCTTGAAACTGCCAAAAGGACAAGCGATATAAAATTTAGAAAGTGCAGAGATGTTTTTTATTAATATAATTAAATTATTTTCTTATGGACATGGAATACTAGAGGGTTGGTGTATTGTGGCCTGAGTGACTTGTAAGCTTAACTGTAAAGTCGGGGATACATATGAATAGTAATTTATAATTGTTATTGATATCTGATATAAACCCGTGCTTATAAGGATATAAAAGAAAGGTGTAATAGCCGAACCACTTTGCTCAGGATAGCATCATTTCCCTCTCTCTCATATAGGCCGTAAAAGGCTTTATGGATGAATGTTAAACATAAGAATGCGGTCAATGGTATTCTATAGTTTTGATAATAACCGAAATCCACATAGGAGGAAAGGTGGGAATAGACATTATTGAATATTGTCAGGTTTTTTATTAAACTTGATGATTTCCTATTCTGTTATAATCCTGAAGCAAGACTTACCTATTGGATTCGATACAGGGATAGAATACTTTGTAATAAGTATCTGAGAATATGGATTGGTTAAAGATATCAGATACGGGATGGAAATATCGAGAATACCAGAGTTTACATATATTAGTTCTGGGATGATATTTTTCAATTTATTCCAAATTTTTAATTAAATCAGATGAGTTGAGGAAGAAACTTGTTTTCTTTTTCTTCATATTTGGTTTTTAAAAGATTTGTTTCGATTGGTTAAGCTCGCTTGATTATATTGAATTAAGAATAAATGGTAATATTGTCTTATTTATTAGTGAACTAATTGATCTTAAATATGGCGATTCTAATATCGATTTCCTATTCCAAATAAGAAGAATTGACTCTTGCTTGATGTGTTTTATATCGCCCCGTCTTGAAACACGGACCAAGGAGTCTATCAGATATGCGAGTATTCGGGTGGATAAAACCCAGGGATGCGTAATGAAAGTGAAGGGGATTATTTGGAAAGCCCTTAAATGTGAAGGGGTTATTCGCCGAGAGGGTAAATCCTTTTGGTGGAGATCCTGGCAACATTGACCAACCATAAAGTTTTTGTTAAAAGGTAGTTTTGGGTAAAACCAGGCTGCTTTTCTTATGGTTTGAGTTATAGCATATCTGCTAGGACCCGAAAGATGGTGAACTATGCCTGAATTAGGGTGAAGTCAGAGGAAACTCTGATGGAAGCTCGTAGCGATACTGACGTGCAACTCGTTCGTCAAATTTGGGTATAGGGGCGAAAGACTCATCGAACCATCTAGTAGCTGGTTCCCTCCGAAGTTTCCCCGGATAGCAGGAGCTTATAATGAAAGAATGTTTTGTCAGGTAAAGCGAATGATTAGAGGTCTTGGAGAAATAATTTCTTCAACCTATTCTCAAACTCTAAATTGGCAAGGTAATCTTTTAGTGTTCTATTGATGAAGCTGGTAAGAAGGCTTGTAGAATGCTATTTTAAGGAGTCTGGACGTGCTGATTGTTTTGGTTTGCATTTTAAGAAAACCCTAAACATCCGTAGGACTCCGGTAGTCTTTATAAGGATTTGTTTTCTACTACTCGAAAAAGTTGTTTGAAAATCTTTTAGATAAACTTTGATTAACTAATAAAAAGAAAACCCATATTTGTTGAGAAAAATAATAAGCTCTTAGTGGGCCATTTTTGGTAAGCAGAACTGGCGATGGGATGAACCGAACGTCATGTTAAAGTGCCTAAATATATGCTCATATAGATACCAGAAAAGGTGTCAATTCATTTTGACAGCAGGACGGTGGCCATGGAAGTTGGTATCCGCTAAGGAGTGTGTAACAACTCACCTGCCGAATGAATTGGCCCTGAAAATGGATGGCGCTGGAGCATATGTAATAGCGATGATACTTATACATGACTAAGCTATGATAGGGAAGTTATAGCTTATGTAGGAGGGCGTGTCGATCAAAAAGGAATAAAAGGTATTTTGGGGTGATAGGGAAATTTATTTTTCTATTGTTCTGGATATTTTTTAATAAGTTTTGAAGTTTGTATGTGAATACAAATGGAACGGTCGATAGTGCTGATCTTGGTGGTAGTAGCAAATATTCAAATGGGAGGACCTTCCCAAATGGGGTAATACTTTGAAGACTGAAGTGAAGAAAGGTTCCATGTGAATCTCATTGAGACATGGGTTAGTCGATCCTAAGGTATCGGTTAAATACCGTTTGTTTTCTAAAAATATTCTTAACAAATCGCAAGATTTTTGTTAAGTGTGATATATTTATAGAAATCGAAAGGGAAATAGGTTAATATTCCTATACCGAAATAATAAAGAAAAATTTGGTTTCAAGACTTGTAACAGAGTTTTGGAATAACACTAAAAATGTGTGGAGAACAAAAGCGGTAACGCAAAGAAGCCTGAACTCATCGGTAAACATCCCGGGAAGAGTTTTCTTTTCTTCTTAACGACTGATGAAGCTATATAATTAATTTATAAGTTATAAGTTACTTGCTATAGCGGTGACCATGAAAACGATTTATTCGGAGAAGTGGTTACCCAGTCGGAAGAGCCCTCAACTAAATAAAAATGCAGTTTAGAGAAACCCTCGGAAGAGGGTACCTTTTAACTGTATTTGAGGTCTTGTATTTCATTATACAGGGATGCAAGTATTATTTGGTCTGGTGCATGTTTAACGATCCATGAAACTTCAGGGGACTGATATTATTTTTAAGAATTTGATTTTCACACTCGGTCGTACTAATAACCGCAACAGGTCTTCTAGGTGAGTAGCCTCTAGTCAATTAGAAAAAGTAGGTAAGGGAATTCGGCAAAATAGATCCGTAACCTTGGGAAAAGGATTGGCTCTAAGGGTTGAGCCGTTGGGTTCTGGTAATATAAAAGGGAGAAAATGGGGCAACTTGTTTTCTTTTTCTTTGGTTGGGTTTATTGAATGTAATATGGAAAGAGGATTTTTTGAGTTTTGAATTTTGAATGGGGTCAAACTTCATTTGAGATTTGAGACTTGGAAGTCAGTTCTGCTATATGAAAAGATAGATTTTGACTTTACCAGAAGTGAAGGATTTGTCAGTTGTGATTGAAGTTTTCGGAACACACAAAAAACGGAATGGCTTGTGACATGGGGATTGGAATGGCTTATAATTGGCTGGTTGGATAAAGGAAGGAGACTTGTCTTTTTTCTTTGTCTGATTCGGATTCTTTTATAAGGGTTTCAGTTTTTGTGTTGCTTGATTATAACAGTTGCCGTTTCTTTGATCTGGATATCCTTTATTTAATCGAAAGATTGTCCCAATATTTATAGCTAGATTACAGTTGGGGTGGCAACATCACACTGATAATATTATATGCTATGGCTTTTATTTAAAATAACAACCGACTTAGAACTGGAACGGACAAGGGGAATCCGACTGTTTAATTAAAACACAGCAATGTGATGGCTGGAAAACGGTGTTAACACATTGTGATTTCTGCCCAGTGCTCTGAATGTCAAAGTGAAGAAATTCAATCAAGCGCGGGTAAACGGCGGGAGTAACTATGACTCTCAACTAATAATATATAAAAGGGAGGCAAAAGTGAGATATCTTTCAATGGAAGAAGGGTATTTTGACTCACTAGTCGAACTGGTGATATGAAAAAAAGGAAAATGGTGAAATGAAAAGAAAAATACTTAGGATTCTGAAAAGGGTCCTGGTATCAGGCATTTGACTATATGGTGGCAATGGGGACCACCTGGACAGCCATTCCTTGATTTATTGGTTTCAAGGGTCTCTAAGACATGGTGTTCCCAATTATAACATAAGGGATTATGGCATAAATGGGATACTGTGTAATCCGAATTGTAAAAATTTGGATCAAGAAGGAATGACATCCGATAGGCAATTGGTCTGTATCTTTTCTTATCTGTCAATTCTGGGTCGGTGAAGTTGTATTGATACTTCCCTTCTGCAGTTTTGGTGAATCCGACTGGTAGATTTGTATCGTCGATGACTTTGCAATGCATTGTTATTGGACCAAACCAGGTTGAGATAGTGGTTGGATGATCAATCCAGACATTTTTGAGATCTGATTTGTACTTTTCTACTATAAGATCCCTGGAGGAAAGAGATTTCTGACGTTTAACCATTGATTCCTTCTGAACTGTGGGCACACCAGCGGCAACACAACCTGGTACGGGGAAGGCTTCCAGCAAGGGTAATGGAGGAAAATAATCTGTTATCTTTGACATGAGTTAATCCCGTGGCGAATCTGAAAAGTGTGAACTTGTCGAGATCGTCGTAGAGCACGGTAAGGTGTGGGTCTGCTTGGTCGGGAAGGGAATAATCACATCTGTTGATGAAACATTTGTATTTATTCCCCAACCATCCAAGGAGGCTTAAGGGACGTGCCATTCCACACGATGGTTAAAGTGTGCAATGTTTTGAATAGCTCCCACAGAGCGAAGCAACATTGGGTCAAAGGTTTTCCTATTGGAAAGGTTTTGATTGATTAAAATGCTTAAGGTAGCCAAATGCCTCGTCGGTTAATTTCCGACGCGCATGAATGGATTAACGAGATTCCCACTGTCCCTATCTACTATCTAGCGAACCCACAGCCAAGGGAACGGGCTTGGAAAAATCAGCGGGGAAAGAAGACCCTGTTGAGCTTGACTCTAGTCAGAATCTGTGAAATGATTTAGGAGATGTAGAATAAGCGGGAGATTAAAGAGTTAACGGGAGAAGGGATGATGGGTTTTTGATGTTGGGGCAACTCAATGTTGAAAGCTTGTTGTTTCTTTTCTTTTCTTTTTCGACCTTGAAATACCGCTGCTTTTATTATTATTTTACTTATTTGATTAAGGAGAGATACGGTTTGATCTAAAAATATGGCTGTTGGGAATGTTATTAGGTTAATATTCTTTTTTGTTTAATGGTCATATTTCAAACTGTAATTCTGGAACTAAACCTTTTCTATGTCTTCATTCTTTGTGAATGGGGATAAGAAATCCAATAAAGTGTTTGTTTTCTTTCGCAAGAGAGATCGCATTTTATTGTAGATATGAGGAATAAATAAGCAAAGGGACATTGGGATAATCGCAAGATTTCCCTGTTCTATTTTTTGTTTATTAACTAGAATCTCTTTCAAAGACATTTTCTGATGGGGAGTTCGGCTGGGGCGGCACATCTGTTAAACAACAACGCAGGTGTCCTAAGATGAGCTCAGTGAGAACAGAAATCTCACGTAGAACAGAAGGGTAAAAGCTCATTTGATTTGATAATTTTCAGTACGAATGTAAACGGTGAAAGCGTGGCCTACCGATCCTTTGAGTAAAGAGTTAAACTCTTCGAAGCATGAAGCCAGAGGTGTCAGAAAAGTTACCATAGGGATAACTGGCTTGTGGCAGCCAAGCGTTCATAGCGACGTTGCTTTTGATTCTTCGATGTCGGCTCTTCCTATCATTGCGAAGCAGAATTCGCCAAGTGTTGGATTGTTCACCCACTAACAGGGAACGTGAGCTGGGTTTAGACCGTCGCGAGACAGGTTAGTTTTACCCTACTGATATTGTGTAATTATTGTCAAGATGGTAATTCTAGTAAGTACGAGAGGAACCCTAGAATCGTATAATTGGCATTTGCGGTTAGTTGAGAAACTAGTGCCGCGAAGCTACCATACGTTAGATTATGACTGAACGCCTCTAAGTCAGAATCTATTCCAGAGAATTATAAGAAGACAATTGAAGGATTATATTGATAATCTCCTGGGCATGCCTTTGTTAAGAAAGGGAATTGATTTTTGATAAAAATAGAGATATGGAAATTAAGACCATGGCCATCGAGGATATTGACAACCCTCCTATCTACGGTCGGCGACGATTGGATAAGGGAAGATCCTGTTAAAAGGGATGTGTGTAAATGGGGTCATATCTTCCAGGTGAGCTGTAGAATAACATATATGACTAGAATATAATGTGATGGGTCTTGTATCTCCTTTAAATGCCTTGTGGATGGAAGCTGGTATATAGACTGAGATTCTATATTATACTGCTTTACAAGGGAGTAAATTTATAAGGAAATTGAGATATTTTATTTCCAAGTCGAGGATCTTGAAGGATTGGTTGTACCGCCTTTGAAAGATTTGGCCGGAACGGTTGGTCCAATAAAAACATAAGGTGAATGTAATTAAAACGGATTTCATTAGTTTGGAATTAATCGTTTCATTCGCTGGACCATATGCCTGGCTATTGTAAAGATAAATGAGAGTATTGGTAAAGGGGTCATGCCTGAGAAGGACGGATTAGACGAATCCATGTTATCAGAGGGCTGTGCGTCTCAGAGTGTTTTGTTTGCACGATTTACTGAGGCTTAACTCTGAATATTGTCCAATTTTATCCATTTTTTTTGATTAAGTCATTGATTAAAAAAAAGTCCGTCTAAAATCTCACAAGTAAATGTTTTAAAATTCATAGATATTCTCTTAAACCTCGTTTGAAGGGATTTAACGTATGAATGATTGAATATAAAAACATTGAAAAAAATTTTAACGACGGATGATTGGAAAGCCTTAATAATACCATGGATAAAGTACTACCCCCCAAATACATTTTGGGAAAGGAAAAAATAAATGGGAATTTGAGGGAATCCAATGTGGGAAAAAGTCATAAAGGATGAAACTTTTATGAGTCAAAAATAAATAATTTCAAAAATAAGTTTCTATCCTCCCCTTGAGAGACCTTCTTCAAAGAAATGATGATATTAATCTTATTGTTTAAATCATCATTTCTTTGAAGTATTTTTGAATCAAATTTTTGTGATCAAAAATAACACTTTAAAAAGTTTCTGACTCCAATAAAAGAGAAGAAAGGGACTTCTTCAATGGTTTCAATGTGATGATATTAATCAAATAGATCCATCTTTTTGGATAATATTCACTGAAAACATTGAAGTTTTTGAGTCAATTTTTGACTTCAAGGAAAAAAGTTTCTGATTTCTGAAAAATAGAAAATGAATAAGGAAGAAACCATTACGTGGGGTGGGGGCCGCGCGGCAAACGCGGCAAAAGGGCGGGGAGCGAAAGCGACCGAACTTTGCCGTGTGGCGCGTCGGCCATTGGGTGGGACTCTTACCCATCAGAAAAGGCCTTCATTTTTTAAAAATAACACCACCATCTTGTCACTCTTGCTATGTACAAATTTGAAGGTTTTCAAATTTTTGTTGAAAATTTTTGCCCCTCCCCCGAAATCTTTAACTTTTATCTTTTTTCTTTTCATGAACTTTTACTCTTCTTCATTTTTTTCGCGAGATGGATGAATATCTGCGCGCAGGATTGATGTGCGCAGATTTCATCCAGCGAGCGCTACTGGAGTAGTAGCGCGAGATGATCTTTCCCTAACCTCGCGGTTAGCGAGAAAATTTTGAAAAATAAGGAAAAAAGGGGTCATTTTCAATGGAGAAAATCGATATTTTTGTTTTATTTTTTTGGAAAAATACAATATTTTTCTTATGAAATATCTTTTTTCTACTCTATCCCCTCCTCATCTTTTTATATAATTTTTATTAAAATCTGATATGGATACCTCAAGATATGATAAAATTAATTTTTTTTAACTTTTTATTTTTTTATTTTTGATGAAATTTGGATAGAAGATATATGATATGATAATATTAATTATGATGATATAATTGAAAGAATATTGTTAGTTATGGTTGAATAATAATGAAAAATAACATTCTGAAATATCAACAAAAATAAGATACTTTTTGTTTGCTCAGAACCAACCATCAATATCAGTATTCTTATATGTTATTATCATCTTTATTATATATATTATATTATATAAAATAACCAATTGAATTCAACTTTTCTTTGTGATGTTATTATTTTTTTAATTTTTTTATTTTTGATATTATTTTTTATCTCAACAACTGACTTTTTCATTCTATTGAAAAATTCAACAATAATGATATTAAGATATTGTATATTATATATTTTTTTGATGTTAGTCTGCCCATCAATTTTGGAGATAAAAAAATATTTTCATTTTTCCACCCATTTTTGGAATAATATTTAATTTTTTTATTTTTTATAACATCCTTCTCAACGCAATTTTTTTATTAAATAAATAGTCATCATATAATACATCTCTATTATTTTTGTTTTTAATATTGAAAGCAATCCTCTTGAGAAATAATTTTTTACCAAAATTTTCAATCTTAATTAATATTTTTCTATTTATTCCATGAACAGATAAATTTGAAAATAATATTTTGTATAGGTTATGAGGGGTGGGGGATGTAATGGTGTATAGTGAGATTGGTAACAAACTGTTTTTGAGAAGTTGAATTCTTAACATAGAAAAATGGTTTCTTATGATCTAGACTCAAACAATTTTTAAAAAATGATTTTTAATAAAGAAGTAGGAATTAGTGGTTGATGAAAAGTTACGTATATGGGTAATATTATGAGAGGAATTGATTGATATTAAAATCAGAAATTAATTGATTCAAATTGTGGAATGATTTGTTAAATAAAATTTTTCAGTCAAAATTTTCATAATTATTTTTAAAATATCTCGATAAATAAATTTTTCTAAGTTGTGAGACTTTATCGGAGTGTTAGTTGGACCAATTGTGAATTTTTGAAGTCAAGGTCAAAAATTCGACAATGCGATAATTTTCATTTTTTCTGATTAAGTTGAATTTAGCTCAAGTTAGTCAGAAAAAATGAAAAATTGGTGAAAATCGGTTTTTATGAAAGTTGTGATCGAAAGTTATGAAAACACAAAAGTTCGGATAATTCACGAATAGTCCGCTGAATTTTTCTCGGGCCAGATTGGTCTGGTTAGTGAGAAAATGTGATATGAAGATTTTGACTGAAAAAGTGGTGATCTTAGATCAACGACCGAAAAATATGAGGTCTCAGATTCCTTTGATAATTGGCAGGTGGCAAGGACGTGGGCCCCTTATAAACATACTCGAATCTAAATTTTTCTACCGAGCGGTTGTGGCAGGGCAGTGGGGACAAGTTGGTCATTTTGACTGAAAAAATGAAAAAATTTTTTTCTCGAAAATTTCAAAGTCGATTTAAAATATGATTAAACACATGAATGTGAGTTGTAATGTTGTATATTGGTGATTTTTAATTGGATACACTTATCTGTAGTTTTTGAGTTATAATCGAATTTTTGAGTGAAAAAGGTCATTTTTGAGGTAAATCGAGTATAACTCCAGAAGTAATGGCCAGATAATTTTGATATTAATGTATGATATATGTGCATATAGTTTGATAATAGCATGCATATGGGTGTTGGTGGCGGGTGTCTGGCAGGCTGTCCAGAAAAGAAATAAATTTTTTGACTTTGACTGGGGGTGCCTGGTTGGTGAAGTCACAGAGAGCGAACCAGGGGCAAGTGGCTGAATCGAAACACATATGACCGGCACAGTAACCCATGCCCGGATGTGGCCAAACGGCGTTACGATCGGCCCAGTGGTTGCTGAGAAATTCCAGCGGCTAGTTGTTTTGAGTTCGGTTCTGATTTTTCACATAGAAAAATGACTTGGGGGTATTGACTTGGTGATGCTGTGGAGTGTGAGAGGAGGGCAAGTGATCGGAGTTAGAGGGATATGTTGGGGAATGTTAGTAGATGTGAAATGTGGTGTAATTGCTAAGAGATTGGCCCAGTGGTTATTTCTGCACACATCAGTTAGTATATTTTTCCTTTAAAAATTGAATATTTTCTATGATAATTTTTCTATGTGATTATGGCTGCCCGACCTCGAAGTGCCATCTTTTTCGAAAAACTAGGTTAGGGTTAAGCTTTTCGTTCGTTTAGTCTAGACGATTTTCATATATATATTAACCTAGACAATACATTCAAAACAAAGGGACAACTTTCATAGAAATAAATATTTTGTTTGAAAATTTCACGATGATTGAATCAAAGTGTTTCAGAAATGTAGATTATATTAAGAGTTATTCAACAAAAAAATGTGTGTTGATATTGAAAATTTTTGACTAAAGTAGTTGGAAAAAAATGTTTGTTTTTTTGTCCAGTCATTTCTGGTCATTTCGAATTTTTTATTTTTTCAATTTTTTTCGATTCAGATCCAGTTTTTGTGGTGAGATCGATTGTAATATGGATGATTCATCATTCTATTCACTTTTTATCGAACAATATGGACTTTTCATTTTTCATGAAAATTTTATGAGAAAATTTTCGGTCATTTTTTTGGATCAAAAAAAATTTGTATCTCGAAGAAAAAAATTTTGCGAGACCTGAGACTTTACCAGCGTGTACTACATGTGATTTGTGAATTTTTGAAGTCAGGGTCAAAAATTCGAAAATTTTGAAAAAATTGATTTTTTTCATTAGCCAAGTCATATGTCAGGTCAATGAGAAAAAAGTTGAAAATATCGATTTTTGTGAAAATTTTTATTGGAAGATGATATTTCACCAAGGTTAGGTTAGGTTAGGTTAGGGTTAGGGTTAGGGTTAGGGTTAGGGTTAGGTTAGGGTTAGGGTTAGGGTTAGGGTTAGGGTTAGGTTAGGGTTAGGGTTAGGGTTAGGGTTAGGGTTAGGGTTAGGGTTAGGGTTAGGGTTAGGGTTAGGGTTAGGGTTAGGGTTAGGGTTAGGGTTAGGGGTTAGGTTAGGGTTAGGGTTAGGGTTAGGGTTAGGGTTAGGGTTAGGGTTAGGGTTAGGTTAGGGTTAGGGTTAGGGTTAGGGTTAGGGTTAGGGTTAGGGTTAGGGTTAGGGTTAGGGTTAGGGTTAGGGTTAGGGTTAGGTTAGGGTTAGGGTTAGGGTTAGGGTTAGGGTTAGGGTTAGGGTTAGGGTTAGGGTTAGGGTTAGGGTTAGGGTTAGGGTTAGGGTTAGGGTTAGGGTTAGGGTTAGGGTTAGGGTTAGGGTTAGGGTTAGGGTTAGGGTTAGGGTTAGGGTTAGGGTTAGGGTTAGGGTTAGGTTAGGGTTAGGGTTAGGGTTAGGGTTAGGGTTAGGGTTAGGGTTAGGGTTAGGTTAGGTTAGGGTGGAGTTAGGGTTAGGGTTAGGGTTAGAGTTAGGGTTAGGTTAGGGTTAGGGTTAGGGTTAGGGTTAGGGGTTAGGTTAGGGTTAGGGTTAGCAATACGTAAA
>NW_027150638.1:0-27525 GCF_001643675.1 Monocercomonoides exilis | reverse complement strand
TCACCATTTTCCTCAGATCTTCTTCCATATTCTTCAGCTCTTCGCCACTTCGCGCACTGTGGGCAAGTGTCATATCGCTTCCTTATCCAGCTTCACCACCACACGCATCGACTGCGGTGATCGCAAAGCCAGCTGCAATGTTATAAACAGATTGCAATCACATCTGCCGCTACAAAGATTCGCTTGCTCCCCGACTTCGTGCACATAGAGCTGCAAGCGATGGAAGCTGCGCCACGAACTGAACCTAAGCATCGCTGAAAGCTCCTCATCGCACGCTCATGCAACACCCCATACAGCACCGCCAGTCGCGCCACAACATATCCATGCAGCGTCCGTTGCTCCCTCAGTTACGAAATCTTTTGATTTTCATACACCCCAGCCACCTCTCGAAGTCGTCCATCGCTCCTGCCGACGTGAATTGCGCTGCCACCGCAGATGCATCCAAAGGGTCAATCGCAGGTGCTGAAGAAGAAGAAGAAGATAGCTTATCATCTCCCTGCTGCCTTCTTCTCGTCGCTTTTCCGCCTCAGGAATGGCGAAGCTGATCGGCGTGCTGCTCCAGTTGAAGAAGAAGAGGCGCTGAGCGAAGAAACGACTGTTACGCTGCTCCCGCCATAAGAAGCTTTTTCAGATACTGCACAACGTCTTCAGGCTGCCCTAATGGTGACACAAACACAACATTTTCATTTGTATCAGAATGGTTGACCAGCCGAAAAAATCTGCTTTTTTCATGCTATTTGAAAGGATAGTTGTAGGATATTTTTCCATAATGTGTCAATATTAAAAGGAAGGAGAAGGGAAAGGCACATACTGAGATGAAAGAAACTTGATAATATTGAATGATTAAATCAAAATAAGAGAAAAGTTTGTTTTTTTCATTTGTAATAAATAGTGATTTTTTGAAAAACAACATTAATAATTATTCAATGTCAACTGCTTTTTGAATATTTTTCGATAACAACGAGCAAAGTTTTGATGAATTTTTCCTGTTTGATTAATTCTTATGAAAAATTCTTGAATTAAAGCAAATCAATTTTATTCGTTTAACAACAAAAGAAAATTATAAAAGCTTGTATGACATCCATGAAATTATAATGAATATTCGAATAGATGAAATGAAAATGCAGAAATAAGAACATGTAATTCATTTGATTCAAATAGCTCGAAAGCAGCAGCTAACAAAAGCATTTGCTAACAAATTATTAACGTTCTGTCTGTTATCATCAAATCTTTGAAATGCTTTTCAATAATTAGCTCAGAAAACAACAATAAAAAATTAGCATAAATCTTATATGGGAACGGAATGATCAACTTTTTTGATCATTTGTGATCTTTTGTTGGACAAAATTAAAGTGATGGAACTTTTCAAAAATTTTGCCAGATGGCAAATGTTGAAAAACAGGAAAAGAGAAAATTCAGAGAACATTTCTGCAAAAATCAATTTATCTTTTGTGCAACTGGAAAAAGGTTTCCCTTGGAAAGAGCAACTGAAAAAGGCGAATTTGGAAGTGTGATAAAGGATTGAAGCAATGCCAATGAATGAAACAAAAGCAACAATGCAGGAATTAATAGAATTCTGATTTATTTCTCAGTATTTTTATTTTTATTTTCGTTTTTGTTTTAATTTTTATTTTTATTTTTATTTTTATTTTTATTTTTATTTTTATTTTTATTTTTATTTTTATTTTTATTTTTATTTTATTTTATTTATATTTTATTTATATTTTGATATTTTTCTCCATTTTTATTTTCAGGAGACGATGAAATCAAAGGAAGAAAACATTGAGATTCAGAATGAAAATGAACAATTCCATGAAAATGCCTTATCACGAAAAAAGGGCTGAGGGGATGAGAAATTTCATTCAAGCAAAAAGATGGGGAAGACATGAATCAGAAAAATAAAGAGCAACCATAGAATTTGCTGAAGATGGCAGTTTCTTGAAATTAATAAAAAAGAATGAATCTGAAAAATGGAAAACAAGACAGAGAATTGAATTTCAAAAATGGAAGCAGTGAAGGAAATTATAGTTTTTAAGTTTGGTTTGTTAATGGGATATCATAAAAATATGGGTTCATAAAACCCATAATCATCGTTGGAGCAATGATTCTTTTTGCTTTTCTTGTGTCTTTGCTCTCGGCTGTTTGCGACAAAGACAAAAGCGATAAACGGAATAATGGATATGATGCTTTCTGTGTTCCTGGTGTGGAGAAGAGTGGTTTTTTGGGGAAGGGAAGTGTTGTTCGGATGTTCTGCAAAATACACAACTCGTCAGTTGAAATGAAAGGGATATTGCTTGAAAAGATAGATAATTGTGTGATGATTGAAATGAAAGCAGGATCATTGCTGCTGGTTGAGGGGAGTGTGTTTGTGAGAAAGAACGAGTGGAATGGTCATTTTGTGAGGAATGGAGGAACATGCTGGCTGATAAACACAACTTTGGGTGTTGGGAATGGTGAGGAATGTGGAATGATGGGGAGTGTGGTGAAGATGGATAGAGGAGGTTTGCCGATGTTATTTGTGAGAAACAGTGAGTTTGAGGATGTTGTGCTTTGTGGGAGTGGAGGCAGCATTCTGAGAGAGGGTGCAGGAGGCTTTGAAGAGATCAAAAACTGTCGATTTGCGAATATCACAATGAAAATTATTGAAACAGAGGAGATACAAACTGGAAAAGAGTGGATGATGAAGAGAAGCAAAATGGAAGATTGCCTAGTTGAAAGATCGATGAATGTGCTTGAGGGAGGGATAGCGAGCGGAACAGAAGGATCTGGTTCATTCAACTGCAACAATTGCACATTTGTTCAGAATGAAAGAGTGAATCGGAAAGTGAGGAATACAGAAAGAAATACAACAACAGAAACAATTGAGTTCACGAACGCTGAATGGAATGAATGCTCTGCGCCTTGTGGAGGAGCGCTGTATGTGCATGACAATTCAAATGCGACGCTGACTGTTGAGAATTCGTCTTTTGTGAAATGCAATGCGACTTCCACTAGAGGAGGGGGATATATGCTTTGAAAATTGCGGAATGCACTGTAAAGCATTCCACATTTGTTGAGTGTTATTGCGTCTCGTCAAATGATTATGGTGGTGCTGGGGCAGAAATAGAAGGAATGGCTATTCAAGTTTTTATTGAAAACTGTTTGTTCAAAGATGGATGGTCAAGAAATGATGGTGGAGGACTTGATATTTTAAGTTCAAAAGCAAACAAAACAAAAGATTGTGTTTTGGATTGTTTGTTTGTTAATTGTTGTGGGCGTAATGCAACAAGTTCAAGTGGAGGAGGATTCGATAATTGGATAACTGTCGATAAAATTGTTTTGAGAAATTGCCTTTTTCAAGGATGCCATTCAGATTGGAAAGGAGGAGCTATAAGTTTTCTGACAAATGGATATAATGGAAATCTTTTGTGGTTTTGCTTTTTCCACAATAACACAGCAACGTTTGGCAATGACATTCATGTTGATGATAATTACACTGATTCCCAAATTGTTTTTTGTTTTTCAACACGATCTGAAGGAGTTAGGTACAACGCAAAAGGAATTGACAAAAGTGAATGGCTGCCGAATGAAGGAGGAAGAAGCAGATTTGTTGGTTCGAAGGAGAGTCAAGAGAATGCAAAAGACACATTCAGCTGCGGATTGAATGAAAGCTGTGCGTGCCTCACAATCAGTCATTGCCTTTCCCAAATGATTGTGGGGTTTGTGGAGGAAATCAAGGTGCTTTCTGGGAAAGTTGTGGAAGGAAAAGGAGTTGATATTGGAGAAAAACGATTTCTGTGAATGGAGCTTCATCACTTGGCTCAACCATTGAAACAAAGTTTGAGGCAAACAGTTTGAGTCTGTTTTGTGTTGGAACAGGGAAATTGGTTGTGAGCGATCTATCTGTGATTCACAATTCTTCATTTGAAAACAACAGACAATGCAGGTTGTTTGAGGTTGAGGGAAGTGGATTGATGGATGTGAAGAGAATGGACATATCAATGGATGCAGCTCATTCAGAAGAAAAGAGTATTCAAAGATCACTTGTGAAGGTGGAAGGGGGAGAGTTGAAGATGAAAGATGTGAGGTGGGGCAGAACATTCAGCACCACAAGTTTGATATCTGTGCCTCAAGAATCGTCTGCAACATTGACCCTGGGCAACTGCACATTCAGCAATATTGTGAGAACAACAACCGGATCATCGCTGATGAGTGTGGGTGAAGTGTCACATTCAATAACCCTTGAAGAATGCACCATTGATGGCTGTGGAAGTGAAGACTCTGAGTTTGGAGGGGGTATGATGGTTGCAGTGGGAAGCGGGGTTCATTGAATGTGAAAGGAGGAATTGCGAAGAACTGTTATGCCTCAACCACACAAGGCAGAGGAGGGGGAATTGGGCTGAAAGTGAGAGAAACAAATGCCAACTTTCATATTTCATCAGCATTTGAAGGAAACAGAGCCAAGTGGGGAAATGATATTTTCATTGATTCTCCCAATTTGGAATCAGCAGCAAGAAGTGGGAAGATCACTTCATTAACAGCTTCGAATCCATTGCTGGATGAAATTCGAGGATTCGATAAAGGTGATGACTCAACACCAATTCCTTTGGGTGCTTATCTGATTCCTTTGCCAGATGAGATTTATGTGAGCAGTGTTGATGCATTCAACCATTCTCTTTGTGGATTTGCTGAGTTTCCCTGCCTGACTCTGAGGCATTGTTTGACGAGGCAAGAAGAGGAAAAGAAGATTGTTGTTGATGGGATGATTGAAGTGAAAAATGAACTGACATTTGGTTCCTTCAAACACACAATCAGAGGGAAAGATGAAAACAGTGGATGGAAAGTGATTGACGATTCTGATGGAAGTGGAGAAAGCATGATAACAGTCAGTGCAAATGCAAATATCAGTTCACTAACTTTCTCTGTTCCTTCTGCTCTCCAAAATCACGAAGTGTTCTTCTTTTCTTCCTCACAATTCTTTTCGCTTGAAGATTGCTCACTTTCTTTGCAAAATTCCCAGTCGGCGTTGTCTTTTGTGTTTTTGTCCGTGTCAGCAGGTGAGGTGTCCGTTTCATCGTTTTCCACGTTGTCTTTGTCCATTGGGAATCATCCATTGATTAGCCTTGCCGGAAGAAGCGTTGCTGGCACATTCACTTCCATGAGTGTTGAGGATATTAACTCTGATGCACAGAGTGTCTTATTTGGAGTTGCTGATGGAGCATCCATCACAATAGAGGATTCAACACTTTCAGTGAAAGCATCTTTACAGGCAGATTTGCCATCAGGATCAATAAGAGTGATTTCCGCAAGTTCAGCCAAGTCAGTGAAATTGTTGAACAATACAATGAGTGGATTCAAAGGAGATGGAGGAGATGGAGGAGCAGTGGAATGCACACTTGGGAGAGATTGTTCTCTTGAAATTGTTGGAGGAACAATGTGCGGGTGTGAGAGCAATGGAGGAAATGGAGGAGGGTTGTGGGTTGAGATTGGAGAAGGTTCATCATTCACTGTGGGAAACATCACAGATTCTTCCCTTCTGAGAACAAAAACTTCAAATGATGAAAGTAATTTGTTGCAACTTGAGAGCTGCAAGGCAACACAAACGGCAGATGGAGAGTGCGGATACGGAGGAGGGATTTATCTTCATTTGGCTGATGGAGCTCAGTCATTCGTTTTGAGGGATGTTTCATTTTCTGAATGTGATGCCAGAGAGGGAAAGAAATCTTCATCAACGCACATGATCTTTCGAGTGTGATTAACAGAGAATCGATCAGCTTTGGAGTTGAATTGAATGATTTCACAAAATTGAATGGATTTGAGAGATCAACGCTGAATGAAACATTTGCCATCCCGCTGGTGGTGTATCTGTGGAACAACTTTTCAGCTCCAGCGTTTGTGGGAGGATCTTTGGGCCATGATTTTTCGATGTGTGGATATGAATCATCTCCATGTTCGACTATTTTGAAGGCAGTGTCACTCCACTTTGAAGGGAAGAATAAGGATGTCTCAATTTGTGAGCCATTTTCATTTGATGAGGAATTGGATTTGACCTCAAACGAATGGAGCATTGCATCCAAAGAGAATGAAATGAAGTGTGAAGTTTCTGACCAGAAAGAAGGAGCACAAAATGGATTGGTTGAAAGCTCTGTCAGTGTGTTTGTGACAGGAATTATCTTTTCTTTGAAGAAATCGCTGACAGATCATGAAAGTGTGTTTGAGTGCCATTCAGAGAAACTCACACTGACCAAATGTGGGATGGAAGGAGGGGATGAGGCTATTTCGACAGTGTTTGTGAAGGCTGCTGGAGGGGTAGTGGAGATTAATGAGTTTGCAACAAAGAATATGAAAATTGGAGATTCATCGGTATTTGTTGTTGAAGGGAATGCAGAAAGTGTGCCTTCGATGAATATGACGAAGAGCAATTTTGCTGAAATCACATTTGGCGATGGGAGCGTTGTTGAGTGCCATAACGGAAATATCGATGAGATGTCAGGATGCACATTTTCATCGATTACTCGTTCGAAGGAAAGTGGAGGATGCATAAGTGTTGTGAACAATGAGAATGATGATGATGGAAGAGAGCACAAAGTGGAAATAGATGACTGCACATTTGAAGGGTGTGCTGTTGCTGGAGATAAGGGAAATGAGATTGGAGGAGGTGCATTCTTTTATGAAGCATCTGCAAACACAAACCTATTGATAAGCGGGTGTGAGTTTTATTGCTGCACAGCACCACATGAAGAGGAAGGAGTTGGATATGGAGGAGGAATAATGCTGAAGATGCAGAAACAAGAGGAAGAGGAAGGAAAGGCAGGGTTTGTGATATCCTCGCCTGTTTTTCGACTGACAAGCCGAATAATGCGAAGTTTGGGAAAGACTTATTCATTTCATCTCCATTGCTCATCAAGAGCATCAAGAACGAAACATTGCCATTTGTGAAAGATAGACTGGAGTTGCTGACAGAAGACTCGATGAGGGGATATGATGGGGAAATAGGGAGTGTGCAATCCCACTGATCTATTTCTGGAAAGAGATTGGATCGAGCGTGTTTATTACAGAGGAAGGAAAGAATGTGGCGGTGTGTGGGTTGGAAGAATATCCGTGCAGATCTGTTGATTATGGGCTGAAGAGAACAGTCAGTTCTGGAGTCGAGCGCATGATAATTCATGGGGTTTGCGATGCAAGGAGTGTGATTGAGATGAGTGGGATGAAGGTGGAAGGAACAAATGGCGAAACAGACAAAATCCAATTTGTGAAAGCGATTGAGGGTGATGGAGATGCTATTGTTGAGTGCAAAGGGGCTGTTCAATTCAAAGAAATGGGAATGGTGATTCCGACTGCTTTTGATAACGGAGCAAGCATTCTCATCCAGACAGGTTCAGATGCAATCAAAACGAGCATTGTGAGCTGTTCAATCAGCACACATGGCAGTGCCGAAGGCGAGGTGTCATTTGTGCTGATCGGTGCCTCGAAAGGAATTGTTGAGATTGAAAAGACAAACATCGCAGGATTGTCATCGATGTGTGAGATCATGAGTGTGTCAACAGATTGTGCGATAGCAATGAACAATGTGACATTTGAAGATATTGCATTGAGCGGGAAAAGTGCAGTTGCGATGAGTGAAAATACGATTGCTTCAAGCGAAAAGAATGATGCAGAAGAAGTATGGAATATTCTATTTGAGCAATGCATATTTGCGAATGTGAAGCACAGTGCGACAATCAACCCTTCATTGCTTTGCTGTGATGTGTCGAATGATGTGAGATTGAAAATGGAGAATTCGACAATTGATGGGTGTGGATCGGCAAGCTCGAATGAAGGAGGAGGAATGTTCTTCCTCCTCAATGAGAGGGAAGCTGGAGATGAACCACACGAATGTGGTAAAATGTTTCTGCTCGAACATTGGGAGGGGCGGAGGGATGTTTTTGAAATCGCAGAGTGTCTCACAGGAAGCATTGCCATTTGTGCTGTCGAATATCACATTGCGAGAGAATGTTGCTTCGAAAGGGAGGGATGTGTTTGTGAAGTGCACTGACCTTGACTCGCAGATAAGTGAATCACAGTTCCTGATAAACTTCGGGGAGCCGTTTGTGAAGGAGCTGGCAATATGGGGATGCACAGCAGACAATTATGGGGATGAGGAGGATTTGCTGCGAAGAGTGTTTGTGTTCAGAAGTGAGTTCATATTTGTGTCTTCTGTTGTGGGGAACAGCAGCGACAGCAAGCAGTGTGGGGAGATGAAGAGCACATGCTCCTCGCTGGATGTTGGGGTGAGCCACATCATCCCATCAGATTATTCGCAGTTATTGATCTGGAATGAAACAACATTGACTGGCTCGTGCTCTGCTCAAAGGGTGACCATCAAGTCGATGGAAGCAAGCAGGAATGCCGAAATCAAAGTGAGCGAGATCAGTTTGGCAGATGAGGGAGTTGTGAGAACTTCAGAGTCTGTTCGACTTGAGAAAGTTTCATTTGTTTTTGGTGGAATGCAGAATGTTGTCTGCTCGTGTTTAATACACCAATTGAATGGATCTCTAATTCTCGAATCTGTTTCGTTTCATTCAGAGAGCAGAACAACAGCGAATCCACAGCTCCTTTTCGATGCTTCTCTGATTGTTGTTGAAGATGGGGTATTTGAAGCAGATGCGTGCAGCGTTAACAGTTTGGGATTCACAAAACCTGTTTTCAACATATTGGGTTCGGAAAGAGCATCATTTGACGATCTGGGAGTGGATGATGTTCGATGCAAGAGTTCGGTGATTGAATGTGGAAAGAGCGAGAAAGTGAGTGTTTCAAGGCTGACAGGCACAAACATCACTCTTCAAAACGAAAGTCTTATCTCATTTGAAAACGGCCATTCTTCTCTGTTTGTTTCGTTGGTGTTGTCATCGTTTTCAAATATCAGCCGATCGGCAAGTGGGTCTTGTATTGTCTGCACAACTCACCCGATGGGCTGTTTTGAGATGTGCAACTGCTCGCTCAGCAAGTGCTCATCAGAGTCACAAAAGGGGAGCCAGGTGGCGATAACATCGGCAGAGAAGATATTGATGGAATCGTGTGTGTTTGAAGGAAGTTTAGAGGAAAGAACCGAGAATTATTTGAATCGAGAAGAAGAAATATGCCGATGGAATGGATCTGTTGTTGATGTTGCGAAGAGTTCTGCGATGCTGAAAGATACAACAATCTTGAATTCACCAGAGGGTGGAATAACAACGAGTGGAGGAAATGTGAAAATTGAGAAAGGAGAGTTTTTGAATAACAATCCATCGATTGAAGGATATCCTTCGCTGAGAAGAAACATCATCTGCTCTGATTCAGGAATATTGAATGTGATGAGTTTGAAGGGAGGAGATGGATTGGAGAGAAATACATCACTTTGGATGTTGGATGATGGATGCAGTTTTGAAGGGATTGTTTCTGAAAGAGATTCATCATTCGTCATTCCTGTGCTGGAGAGCGTGGAAGCAAAAAAAGAGGCAAATAGAATGAAACTGACATTCAAAGGGATGCTTCTTGTTCCATGCAATCTGTCATTCTCTGTTGCGAAGAGGAAGGGAGATGAGAAGGAGATTGAAAAATACGATTTTGATATGGAAGGATTCTTGTCAGAAAGAGAAGCAGAAGGGAGCGTGGCAAAAGATCTCCTCAGCAGTTGTGGAGATGAAATCGAAGTGAGTGCTTCAATTTTGTTTGGCAACGCAGAATCTCCTTCCTCAACAAATCCATTCATTCTGAAGAATGCAAGTGAAGCAAAGGGTGGAGATGAAAGGATTGTTGAAGGTGAAAACAAGGAAATGTCCATATGGCCAATAATCGTTATCGTGCTTGTTGTGATTTTGTTGATTGTTCTTGTTGGATTTATTTTGTTTGTTGTTCGATGGAAAAAGCAAAAGAGACGGACAGAAGAATTGGAGGTGATTGTGGAAGACAATATCAGAAAGGATCCGAAGGCGATTGAGATGGTGACAATGGAGATGTCGCCTGAGGATCAGTGGAGAAGGGCTGAGAGGGAGGCTGAGAAGAAGAATGAAGAGAGGATAAAGAAGATGGTGTTTGAGAAAAGCTTGGGACACTCCGAGTCATCAGAGCATTTATTGAGTGAAAGTGGATCGACTGAATACATCCTGGGGAGAGATTCAGATAAGATTCCTGAATGGATGCTGGAGAAGGTTGAAGAAGAAGAGATAAGGAAGAGAACACCATCGCCATCTGTTTCATCCACTTCAACAACTGACTCAGATTCAACATTTGTTCGTGGGGAGGATCTGTGCCCCACCACCTCATCAATGTCGAATCTGGTGGATGCAATGGCCTGCTCCTCGCCTCATGAGAAGCTGATTGTGGATCTGAGGGATTCGCTGTTCATGCTGTTGCACGGGAGGAATAAGACGAAGGAGATGGCAATAGGAACTCTGAAGGAGAGGGAGCAAACAGCTGCTCAGATCCTGTTCTGGGTGGCCAACCTTGCTCTCCATTCATTTGACGAAATGGAAAATGAGCTTTCCTCTTTGGCCAACTTGAGTCCCCACCTTGTGTTGTTCTCAGAGCACATGGTGATCTGCATTGTGATGCATTCTGACTTATTGTCAGATGATGATTCAGATTCATCATCAATCTCTTCATCAACAGTTGCAACGTCTGTCAGTGATGATGACAGAGACTCACTACCCTCGTCTGCCTTTGAGGATGAAGATGACTTCAGAAAAGAGTGCCTGAGGTGGAAGGCGCCCGAGCTGCTGATCAACAAGAAGATGGGTGCAACAAAGGAGTCGGTGGCATTCTCGATCGGGATGATGCTGTGGGAGTGCCTGACGCTCCAGATCCCATTTGGTGAGTATGAGGCAGAAATCGCTGGAGAAAAATCAAAAATGGAGAGAGGCCGCCCATGCAGCCCATCGGCTCGTCTGCCTTCTCTGAGCTCGTCAATGCCTGCCTGTCGGTGAACCCCGCCGACAGACAGACCCTCACCAGTCTCAAGCGCCTGCTCATCCAGCACTTCCCGCCTGGCGCTGCCATCCTCACCCTCTCCGATGCAGTCGACTACACCTGCTGCTCCGACAGACAGCAGCAACTCTCTGGCTCAGCCTCGTGCAGCTCCATCTCGGCCACTTTCATCTCGTAGAACAGTGTTTTCCTCCTTCCTGCCCGATATCTTGCTCATCGGCGTGCAGGATTCGCTTCAACAAGGTGGATTAGTATTGTCGAATTCGGTACAACAAATGGTGAACTGAAATGAAACACCCAATTTGTTCCTTCCAAATACCATTTATGATTTTTGTGATTTTTTTTTTTCTTTTTGTTTGTGTTGATGTTGTTGCACAAAATGCATCAGTATTTGTGCATCTTTTTCTGTTTATTTGCTTCTATCCCCGCCGTTTTTGTTTTTGTGACACTTCACCTTTGCCATTTTCTGCTCTTCCCCATGATGTTCGTCTTCTTTTGTGTTTGTCTTGTTTTTGTGTTTTTCGAATCCAAAAATGAAGTGATTGTTGAAAGCAGATAAACTCAATTCTTTGAACTTAAAAATGTCACAAACCAGCAGCCACACAGAGCAGCCCTCTTTGTCACAGTTCCAGAGAGAAAGAGGAAGAGACAAAACAAAATAATCTCAATTCCCCAGACTCATTCCCATTTGCTTTCCAAACAATTCTGAGCCAAAGGAAGAGCTGGATGTGGCTGCTTCTGTGGAACTGATGGAATTGGCTGGTGGGCTGATGCTTGTGCCTCATTGCCACTGGGCAGAAAATGTGCGAGTTGTTGAAGGCGAGAAAGCACAATGGAAGAAGACTCAAATTCCTTCTCATCTCAAATGTCCAAGGCAGTTAAATTGGCTCTTTCTCATCGCTGTGAGCCAGAATCTGTCGCATCCCAGCGGTTTGAGACTCTCGCCCCTCGGCAGTGCTCATTCACGATGCTTCCTCAAAGTGGCACATTTCCTCCAGCTTTGCCAAACAACAAACATAAACCTTCACACCAGCAAACGAAACACATACTTTGTCAAATGGCTCGTCTAGCTTGGCCTCAACAAGAAATCTTGTTTTTGCATTTTTCAAAGCAAGCTGCCCCCTGACATTTGCTTTCAAAAATACAATAATAAGGATATTGGAGTTATATATTGGGGGAAAAAATACTTTTCCCGTTTAGTTTATCTTTTTGCAAGAAACCAAAATTTCTGTTTGCTCAATAATGCATGTTTCGATATTCGAAATCCAACATGTGATTTCTTGAATCTTTGACAGCTTGCCAGATCTGCAATTCGTCTGAAAAGAATTATGAAATATTGCTTCAGCATTCAATCCAGAAACCTCACCCACGCAGGCAATCCGAACACTTCTGTCGCACCCAAAAATTCAGAAAATGATATTTGACAGATTCAAACTGTCATAAGCACATTTGTCCAAAATATAAAATATCAAAAATCCAATGAAATGATGATGCATACGCTATGGAAGAAACTTTGTTGCTTCTGATTGCTGAATGCAGCCGCAAAGTGCAGATGAAAATGATTGCAAGTGAAAGCTCAACGAGGGTTCGTTTTCATCGCAGATGCCAAGAAGAAACAGCAAATTGCAGAAATAATATCTGCGGAGTATGGCCAAATTTTTATTTTTTTTAAATTTTGTATAATTTTATTTTCAGTTAATTCAGAATATCGCGCGATATTGAATTATATCATTGCACAACTTCAATAAAGACATGGGGTGGTTTTTTTATCCGAACATTTTATTTTTCATAGGCGTATCTCACAAAATAAAACCTAAAAATAGAAAAGGCATATTAAACCAGATTTATATTCCGATTTTATGTTCATACAAATTGTTTTTCTTGTCAATTTTTGTTTTTGATGAAGATCTTGGGAATTTTTAATTTATTTTTGATCATTTGTTTTGTCCATTTTGGACTATATTTCTTTTTTTTGTTTATTTTTAACTACAAGGTCATGAAACATACTCTTTGAAGTTTTATTGTTCCAAATGTTATTTGTTTTTAACTATTTTTCAGTTTTTCGCATTTCATTGTTTTTATCAAAAATGATGAATAAATGAATAATCTAAGCGATGAGATGTTTAAAAGATATTAAGATTTATTTTCTTATTCAATTTGAAAAATATAAAAACTCATTTTTGATTTAACTTATAAGTGATGTTAAATTGAATCAAAAATGAGTTTTTATATTTTTCAAATTGAATAAGAAAATAAATCTTAATATCTTTTAAACATCTCATCGCTTAGATTATTCATTTATTCATCATTTTTGATAAAAACAATGAAATGCAAAAACTTATGAAAAATAGTTAAAAACAAATAACATTTGGAACAATAAAACTTCAAAGAGTATGTTTCATGACCTTGCAGTTAAAAAATAAACAAAAAAAGAAATATAGTCCAAAATGGACAAAACAAATGATCAAAAATAAATTAAAAATTCCCAAGATCTTCATCAAAAACAAAAATTGACAAGAAAAACAATTTGTATGAACATAAAATCGGAATATAAATCTGGTTTAATATGCCTTTTCTATTTTTAGGTTTTATTTTGTGAGATACGCCTATGAAAAATAAAATGTTCGGATAAAAAAACCACCCCATGTCTTTATTGAAGTTGTGCAATGATATAATTCAATATCGCGCGATATTCTGAATTAACTGAAAATAAAATTATACAAAATTTAAAAAAATAAAAATTTGGCCATACTCCGCAGATATTATTTCTGCAATTTGCTGTTTCTTCTTGGCATCTGCGATGAAAACGAACCCTCGTTGAGCTTTCACTTGCAATCATTTTCATCTGCACTTTGCGGCTGCATTCAGCAATCAGAAGCAACAAAGTTTCTTCCATAGCGTATGCATCATCATTTCATTGGATTTTTGATATTTTATATTTTGGACAAATGTGCTTATGACAGTTTGAATCTGTCAAATATCATTTTCTGAATTTTTGGGTGCGACAGAAGTGTTCGGATTGCCTGCGTGGGTGAGGTTTCTGGATTGAATGCTGAAGCAATATTTCATAATTCTTTTCAGACGAATTGCAGATCTGGCAAGCTGTCAAAGATTCAAGAAATCACATGTTGGATTTCGAATATCGAAACATGCATTATTGAGCAAACAGAAATTTTGGTTTCTTGCAAAAAGATAAACTAAACGGGAAAAGTATTTTTTCCCCCAATATATAACTCCAATATCCTTATTATTGTATTTTTGAAAGCAAATGTCAGGGGGCAGCTTGCTTTGAAAAATGCAAAAACAAGATTTCTTGTTGAGGCCAAGCTAGACGAGCCATTTGACAAAGTATGTGTTTCGTTTGCTGGTGTGAAGGTTTATGTTTGTTGTTTGGCAAAGCTGGAGGAAATGTGCCACTTTGAGGAAGCATCGTGAATGAGCACTGCCGAGGGGCGAGAGTCTCAAACCGCTGGGATGCGACAGATTCTGGCTCACAGCGATGAGAAAGAGCCAATTTAACTGCCTTGGACATTTGAGATGAGAAGGAATTTGAGTCTTCTTCCATTGTGCTTTCTCGCCTTCAACAACTCGCACATTTTCTGCCCAGTGGCAATGAGGCACAAGCATCAGCCCACCAGCCAATTCCATCAGTTCCACAGAAGCAGCCACATCCAGCTCTTCCTTTGGCTCAGAATTGTTTGGAAAGCAAATGGGAATGAGTCTGGGGAATTGAGATTATTTTGTTTTGTCTCTTCCTCTTTCTCTCTGGAACTGTGACAAAGAGGGCTGCTCTGTGTGGCTGCTGGTTTGTGACATTTTTAAGTTCAAAGAATTGAGTTTATCTGCTTTCAACAATCACTTCATTTTTGGATTCGAAAAACACAAAAAACAAGACAAACACAAAAGAAGACGAACATCATGGGGAAGAGCAGAAAATGGCAAAGGTGAAGTGTCACAAAAACAAAAACGGCGGGGATAGAAGCAAATAAACAGAAAAAGATGCACAAATACTGATGCATTTTGTGCAACAACATCAACACAAACAAAAAAGAAAAAAAAAATCACAAAAAATCATAAATGGTATTTGGAAGGAACAAATTGGGTGTTTCATTTCAGTTCACCATTTGTTGTACCGAATTCGACAATACTAATCCACCTTGTTGAAGCGAATCCTGCACGCCGATGAGCAAGATATCGGGCAGGAAGGAGGAAAACACTGTTCTACGAGATGAAAGTGGCCGAGATGGAGCTGCACGAGGCTGAGCCAGAGAGTTGCTGCTGTCTGTCGGAGCAGCAGGTGTAGTCGACTGCATCGGAGAGGGTGAGGATGGCAGCGCCAGGCGGGAAGTGCTGGATGAGCAGGCGCTTGAGACTGGTGAGGGTCTGTCTGTCGGCGGGGTTCACCGACAGGCAGGCATTGACGAGCTCAGAGAAGGCAGACGAGCCGATGGGCTGCATGGGCGGCCTCTCTCCATTTTTGATTTTTCTCCAGCGATTTCTGCCTCATACTCACCAAATGGGATCTGGAGCGTCAGGCACTCCCACAGCATCATCCCGATCGAGAATGCCACCGACTCCTTTGTTGCACCCATCTTCTTGTTGATCAGCAGCTCGGGCGCCTTCCACCTCAGGCACTCTTTTCTGAAGTCATCTTCATCCTCAAAGGCAGACGAGGGTAGTGAGTCTCTGTCATCATCACTGACAGACGTTGCAACTGTTGATGAAGAGATTGATGATGAATCTGAATCATCATCTGACAATAAGTCAGAATGCATCACAATGCAGATCACCATGTGCTCTGAGAACAACACAAGGTGGGGACTCAAGTTGGCCAAAGAGGAAAGCTCATTTTCCATTTCGTCAAATGAATGGAGAGCAAGGTTGGCCACCCAGAACAGGATCTGAGCAGCTGTTTGCTCCCTCTCCTTCAGAGTTCCTATTGCCATCTCCTTCGTCTTATTCCTCCCGTGCAACAGCATGAACAGCGAATCCCTCAGATCCACAATCAGCTTCTCATGAGGCGAGGAGCAGGCCATTGCATCCACCAGATTCGACATTGATGAGGTGGTGGGGCACAGATCCTCCCCACGAACAAATGTTGAATCTGAGTCAGTTGTTGAAGTGGATGAAACAGATGGCGATGGTGTTCTCTTCCTTATCTCTTCTTCTTCAACCTTCTCCAGCATCCATTCAGGAATCTTATCTGAATCTCTCCCAGGATGTATTCAGTCGATCCACTTTCACTCAATAAATGCTCTGATGACTCGGAGTGTCCCAAGCTTTTCTCAAACACCATCTTCTTTATCCTCTCTTCATTCTTCTTCTCAGCCTCCCTCTCAGCCCTTCTCCACTGATCCTCAGGCGACATCTCCATTGTCACCATCTCAATCGCCTTCGGATCCTTTCTGATATTGTCTTCCACAATCACCTCCAATTCTTCTGTCCGTCTCTTTTGCTTTTTCCATCGAACAACAAACAAAATAAATCCAACAAGAACAATCAACAAAATCACAACAAGCACGATAACGATTATTGGCCATATGGACATTTCCTTGTTTTCACCTTCAACAATCCTTTCATCTCCACCCTTTGCTTCACTTGCATTCTTCAGAATGAATGGATTTGTTGAGGAAGGAGATTCTGCGTTGCCAAACAAAATTGAAGCACTCACTTCGATTTCATCTCCACAACTGCTGAGGAGATCTTTTGCCACGCTCCCTTCTGCTTCTCTTTCTGACAAGAATCCTTCCATATCAAAATCGTATTTTTCAATCTCCTTCTCATCTCCCTTCCTCTTCGCAACAGAGAATGACAGATTGCATGGAACAAGAAGCATCCCTTTGAATGTCAGTTTCATTCTATTTGCCTCTTTTTGCTTCCACGCTCTCCAGCACAGGAATGACGAATGATGAATCTCTTTCAGAAACAATCCCTTCAAAACTGCATCCATCATCCAACATCCAAAGTGATGTATTTCTCTCCAATCCATCTCCTCCCTTCAAACTCATCACATTCAATATTCCTGAATCAGAGCAGATGATGTTTCTTCTCAGCGAAGGATATCCTTCAATCGATGGATTGTTATTCAAAAACTCTCCTTTCTCAATTTTCACATTTCCTCCACTCGTTGTTATTCCACCCTCTGGTGAATTCAAGATTGTTGTATCTTTCAGCATCGCAGAACTCTTCGCAACATCAACAACAGATCCATTCCATCGGCATATTTCTTCTTCTCGATTCAAATAATTCTCGGTTCTTTCCTCTAAACTTCCTTCAAACACACACGATTCCATCAATATCTTCTCTGCCGATGTTATCGCCACCTGGCTCCCCTTTTGTGACTCTGATGAGCACTTGCTGAGCGAGCAGTTGCACATCTCAAAACAGCCCATCGGGTGAGTTGTGCAGACAATACAAGACCCACTTGCCGATCGGCTGATATTTGAAAACGATGACAACACCAACGAAACAAACAGAGAAGAATGGCCGTTTTCAAATGAGATAAGACTTTCGTTTTGAAGAGTGATGTTTGTGCCTGTCAGCCTTGAAACACTCACTTTCTCGCTCTTTCCACATTCAATCACCGAACTCTTGCATCGAACATCATCCACTCCCAGATCGTCAAATGATGCTCTTTCCGAACCCAATATGTTGAAAACAGGTTTTGTGAATCCCAAACTGTTAACGCTGCACGCATCTGCTTCAAATACCCCATCTTCAACAACAATCAGAGAAGCATCGAAAAGGAGCTGTGGATTCGCTGTTGTTCTGCTCTCTGAATGAAACGAAACAGATTCGAGAATTAGAGATCCATTCAATTGGTGTATTAAACACGAGCAGACAACATTCTGCATTCCACCAAAAACAAATGAAACTTTCTCAAGTCGAACAGACTCTGAAGTTCTCACAACTCCCTCATCTGCCAAACTGATCTCGCTCACTTTGATTTCGGCATTCCTGCTTGCTTCCATCGACTTGATGGTCACCCTTTGAGCAGAGCACGAGCCAGTCAATGTTGTTTCATTCCAGATCAATAACTGCGAATAATCTGATGGGATGATGTGGCTCACCCCAACATCCAGCGAGGAGCATGTGCTCTTCATCTCCCCACACTGCTTGCTGTCGCTGCTGTTCCCCACAACAGAAGACACAAATATGAACTCACTTCTGAACACAAACACTCTTCGCAGCAAATCCTCCTCATCCCCATAATTGTCTGCTGTGCATCCCCATATTGCCAGCTCCTTCACAAACGGCTCCCGAAGTTTATCAGGAACTGTGATTCACTTATCTGCGAGTCAAGGTCAGTGCACTTCACAAACACATCCCTCCCTTTCGAAGCAACATTCTCTCGCAATGTGATATTCGACAGCACAAATGGCAATGCTTCCTGTGAGACACTCTGCGATTTCAAAAACATCCCTCCGCCCCTCCCAATGTTCGAGCAGAAACATTTTACCACATTCGTGTGGTTCATCTCCAGCTTCCCTCTCATTGAGGAGGAAGAACATTCCTCCTCCTTCATTCGAGCTTGCCGATCCACACCCATCAATTGTCGAATTCTCCATTTTCAATCTCACATCATTCGACACATCACAGCAAAGCAATGAAGGGTTGATTGTCGCACTGTGCTTCACATTCGCAAATATGCATTGCTCAAATAGAATATTCCATACTTCTTCTGCATCATTCTTTTCGCTTGAAGCAATCGTATTTTCACTCATCGCAACTGCACTTTTCCCGCTCAATGCAATATCTTCAAATGTCACATTGTTCATTGCTATCGCACAATCTGTTGACACACTCATGATCTCACACATCGATGACAATCCTGCGATGTTTGTCTTTTCAATCTCAACAATTCCTTTCGAGGCACCGATCAGCACAAATGACACCTCGCCTTCGGCACTGCCATGTGTGCTGATTGAACAGCTCACAATGCTCGTTTTGATTGCATCTGAACCTGTCTGGATGAGAATGCTTGCTCCGTTATCAAAAGCAGTCGGAATCACCATTCCCATTTCTTTGAATTGAACAGCCCCTTTGCACTCAACAATAGCATCTCCATCACCCTCAATCGCTTTCACAAATTGGATTTTGTCTGTTTCGCCATTTGTTCCTTCCACCTTCATCCCACTCATCTCAATCACACTCCTTGCATCGCAAACCCCATGAATTATCATGCGCTCGACTCCAGAACTGACTGTTCTCTTCAGCCCATAATCAACAGATCTGCACGGATATTCTTCCAACCCACACACCGCCACATTCTTTCCTTCCTCTGTAATAAACACGCTCGATCCAATCTCTTTCCAGAAATAGATCAGTGGGATTGCACACTCCCTATTTCCCCATCATATCCCCTCATCGAGTCTTCTGTCAGCAACTCCAGTCTATCTTTCACAAATGGCAATGTTTCGTTCTTGATGCTCTTGATGAGCAATGGAGATGAAATGAATAAGTCTTTCCCAAACTTCGCATTATTCGGCTTGTCAGTCGAAAAAACAGGCGAGGATATCACAAACCCTGCCTTTCCTTCCTCTTCCTCTTGTTTCTGCATCTTCAGCATTATTCCTCCTCCATATCCAACTCCTTCCTCTTCATGTGGTGCTGTGCAGCAATAAAACTCACACCCGCTTATCAATAGGTTTGTGTTTGCAGATGCTTCATAAAAGAATGCACCTCCTCCAATCTCATTTCCTTATCTCCAGCAACAGCACACCCTTCAAATGTGCAGTCATCTATTTCCACTTTGTGCTCTCTTCCATCATCATCATTCTCATTGTTCACAACACTTATGCATCCTCCACTTTCCTTCGAACGAGTAATCGATGAAAATGTGCATCCTGACATCTCATCGATATTTCCGTTATGGCACTCAACAACGCTCCCATCGCCAAATGTGATTTCAGCAAAATTGCTCTTCGTCATATTCATCGAAGGCACACTTTCTGCATTCCCTTCAACAACAAATACCGATGAATCTCCAATTTTCATATTCTTTGTTGCAAACTCATTAATCTCCACTACCCCTCCAGCAGCCTTCACAAACACTGTCGAAATAGCCTCATCCCCTCCTTCCATCCCACATTTGGTCAGTGTGAGTTTCTCTGAATGGCACTCAAACACACTTTCATGATCTGTCAGCGATTTCTTCAAAGAAAAGATAATTCCTGTCACAAACACACTGACAGAGCTTTCAACCAATCCATTTTGTGCTCCTTCTTTCTGGTCAGAAACTTCACACTTCATTTCATTCTCTTTGGATGCAATGCTCCATTCGTTTGAGGTCAAATCCAATTCCTCATCAAATGAAAATGGCTCACAAATTGAGACATCCTTATTCTTCCCTTCAAAGTGGAGTGACACTGCCTTCAAAATAGTCGAACATGGAGATGATTCATATCCACACATCGAAAAATCATGGCCCAAAGATCCTCCCACAAACGCTGGAGCTGAAAAGTTGTTCCACAGATACACCACCAGCGGGATGGCAAATGTTTCATTCAGCGTTGATCTCTCAAATCCATTCAATTTTGTGAAATCATTCAATTCAACTCCAAAGCTGATCGATTCTCTGTTAATCACACTCGAAAGATCATGTGCGTTGATGAAGATTTCTTTCCCCTCTCTGGCATCACATTCAGAAAATGAAACATCCCTCAAAACGAATGACTGAGCTCCATCAGCCAAATGAAGATAAATCCCTCCTCCGTTTCCATATTGAGCGATGCACTTTTTTATCACTGAATTTACGGGAGGTAGTCCAAAAAAAAGATCACTTTCATTCGTTACTGTTATTTCAACACCACCACCGTTACCATTCACACACGAACAATTTTCAAGTGAAAAGTTTGATAAATGCATCCCTTCGTTTTGAACAAGTGAATGACTTATAACTGAACCATTTCCATTGTTTCGATAAATATTAGAAATATTTACACCATTCCAAATTATAATAGCTGGATATTCAAGATAAAACAGTGAACAATTTATGAAAGAAAAAGAGTAAACAACACAATTTTCAACTTCAATTTCTCCATCAGTTGCAATAAACAACGACGAAATAAATAGAGCAGAACAATCATCTGAATGAATGTGACATTGATTTGCTTTAAGTTTTGCTCCGTTTCCCTTTAATCAAAGCGCAAGCACTTTGATTTAAAAGAAAACATTCTCTCACTTCCTTCTCTTCTATTTACGAGAGATCATCACTTAAGGGTCAGTCACGATCACTGATCTAAAAATGATGATCCCTAACAATCCTCTGGGAACAGGACTTGCGGCCGAACCGAGCGCAGCTGCGCTGCCTGGTGGTCCAACAAGCGGGTTTCCGACATTTCCCGGACCCTTTTCCGCTTCCCAACCTTCTTCTATTTCATCCTCACTCTCCCCACCTTCTACCACCCTTGGCGAAGAAAAAGAAGAAGAAATTACACTGGAAAATTCGTTTCTTAAAATATTTGGTAGAGCACCGGAATTATCGTTATATGATCTTCCATTACCGGAACAGGAGATAAATGACTTGGTTGCTTCGTTGAAGACAGAAGACTTATCCCCTTTCCTCCCTAATGCGCCTCCACCTTTTGTAAGGACTACCAGTCCGTACAAAGACGCCTTAGATCAAGCAGGAGAAAGATGTGAGACGTTTCTTTACCCCGCAATGAAACTTATTTTATTTGCCCATACGAAAACAAAAGATGATGAAGCTCAGAGTGCCGTAGCGCAAGCATGTTTACTGCTTGCACAAGCCTTGAAAGAAGCCAGAAACGCTCGCATCCAAGCGAGATTTGGATTTACCGAAGCAGCGAGAATGAAAGAGGATTCAGCATCACCGCTCCTAACGAAAAGGCAAAGTGATTTATTGGAAGAGGTCAGGAAAACCTCACAATCAACAGCGAAAAGATGGACTTCGTTCTCATTTAATTCCAAATCCTTTGGCAAAAGCAGATATGGAAAACATGAAAGCTACCAACGCCCTCGGTTTTTCGTTCGGGTCCCCGGTCGTGGGCAGGGAGAAAAACCTCAAATACATACCGCAGAAGTCCTTCTCAAACGCGATCCAGGGGAACGGGAACCAACTAAGCCAGTCACCTTCAATTGTTGGAGGAAGAACGGAATATTTTCGAGAAGCGTGGAGAATGATAGATGGAGAGAAGTTGGTAAAAGAGGCGTCATTCCAATTTGGAAAAACAGGATAGCCAGGGAGAAATTACTAAACTCAAAAATGGAAACATACAGCCCCCATCAATCAGGGAAGCAACCAAAGCGATGGCAAAGCTGATCCAGAATCAGCTCGAAACGAACATAATACAAAAATACAGAAAAGAAAGGTGAAACATTTAAATCCAGTGTTTGTGATAAAGAAAAACAAGGGGGATGGAGACAAATTATCGATTGCAGAGCGTTGAACAATGCAACGAAGTCAATCCATTTCAAACTGGAGGATTACAGGTCACTAGAACGAATTATAACAAGAGGAGATTATGCAACAACTTTAGACCTAAGCCAGGCCTACTATTTAGTGAAAGTGGACGACAACTTCAAGCCGTTTCTTGCGTTCGAATTCAACGAAAATTACTACTGTTTCAACGGAATGCCATTTGGATACAAAGATTCTCCAAGAATCTTTACAAAAATCATGAGGAAGGTGATACAATTCATCCGGGAGCAATGGAACGTAAGAGCAATCGCGTACCTCGACGATATTATTCTTCTTCACCAAAACCAAAAGAAATTAAAATGGATAACTCAGAAAGTCGTTTCTCTTTTCGAAAGCCTTGGTCTTCTGGTAAACACAGAAAAGAGTCATTTGATTCCCTCACAAACTTTCACCTATTTGGGTTTCCGAGTGGAGCACGCACCAGTTCAATGTAGCTCTGGAAATGATGAGAACGAAAGAACTTATAAAGGAATGTACCAGATGGAGGAGGAGGTCCCTCAGAGCGAAAGAAGTGAGAGTAAGAGACCTTGCAGCGTTCATTGGAAAGCTGAACGCTACAAGGTTCGTGGTTCGAGAAGCTTCTCTGTTTCTCTCAGATCTTTATCGCACTTTAAACAAAATGGTTTCGATGGTAGGATGGAGAGGGAAGATGAGGATCAACCAGTCCATTCTCCCCAATCTAACCAAATGGATATCGAGGTTGAAAACCAACACGCCAAGACAACTATGCCCACTCTTTCTTCCAGATGCAACACTTACGACGGATGCTTCCAGAAAAGCTGTTGGAGCTTATTTAAGAATCGGAAACAGTATTTTGGATTTTCATCGCAGACTCCCCTATTGGCAACGAAATCAAAGTTCAAACTATCGGGAGATGTTCGCAATTTTGTCAGCTCTAACTCACTTCTCCCCAATTCTGTTATCCAATCGCATCCACAAACTACTTATCAGATCGGACAACTCAACATCGGTGTTCAACCTGAACAGGTGGCGGGCAGGAGCGAATTTGAGAAGACTCCTATTGAAGATTTGGAAACAAACGCACACGATGCAGATTCAAGTGAAAGCGCAACACATCCCCGGTCGAAAGAAACGAAAGGGCCGATTCTCTTTCCAGGCTAGAAAGGGGAGGCGACTATCAGATAAAGCAAGAATCCTACAAGGAGCTTGTAACGAAGATGAGATTGAACATAACGTTGGACGCTTTCGCCACAAAACAAAACAAGAAAGTGAGCAGATGGTGCGGGCCAGGAAGCCCGATAAACGAAGACGGTCTGCAGCAGCCTTGGCGAGGAGAGACAGTTCTTGCTCATCCTCCAATTCCTCTCATTCTTCCGACAATCAGGAAAATGATTCTCGAACGAGCTCGAGGTCTTCTCCTTCTTCCCGATTGGAAGGGACAAATATGGGAGCCGTTGTTGAAAAGAACGACCCATATAGAATGGATGTGGAAGAGCCAGAGCGAACTTCTTACCCCGGGACCATGGATGAAGAGGATGGATGCTTGCCTGCCACCAGGGAAGCTTCGAGTTGTACTGATGAATCCTTAGCGATCAATGGAGAACACTGGTTCAAAGGAGTTTTGCAAACAAGAGGATTTCCAATGGATATATGTGATCTGTGCAAATCCAGTCTTTCGCCTTCGACGTGGCATGGGTACTTACTCAGTTATGCTCATTTCGGAGACCAGTGGACAAACTGCGGCTATGGTCTTTCTGTTGGAGATTGGTTCAATTGGGTCGTTAGATGTGCCGATGTTTTCCTTAAGCTTTTCAACAAGGGGCTGAAGGAGCAATCCCTTTGTAAAATACGATCTGCCATCTCTCTCATTTCTCCAATTGTTATTTCGGGGAGAAGTTTGGGAGATTACCCGCTTATGAAGCTTCTCTTCCGATCATTTAAAAGATTGGAAAGGAGGAAGAAGAAAAATAAGCCTGATATATGGAACCCCAAAATACTTCTTGATTATATATCGGGGCTAGGCGAGAACGCGAACTTATCCTTCACTACTCTCACGAAGAAAACAATTTGTCTTTGCATGCTATTCTCCGCCTGCCGGTTCACCGAGCTCGAGCGGATCAGTCTGAAACATTCTGCAGTGAGAGAAGATTCAATTGCATTGGATACTTCGCTGAAAACAGGACCCGAAAGAACAGACATTATAATACCGTTTCTCACAGATACTCCTTCAATATGTCCTGCCTCAGCAGTGTGTGAATTGTGGTCCAGAATAAGCAAACTTCAAGACAACCCTGACCACTTGTTTATTAACGATCGCACAAAGATTCCACTTTCCGCAAGAGTGCTGAGAAAACTTGTTGCAAATCTCCTTCACGAGACAGGTATACCGAATTATTTTGGTCCTTACTCGATAAAGCATGCTTCAATATCTGCATTGACAATGGCTGGACTACCAATAGCGCAAGTGGCAAAGTTCGCAAGGCTGTCTCCACGAAGCGATACCATTATTAATTACTATTTTCAAAAAAGATATCGCCACATCCTGTGCGAAAGTGATTGCAGATCAAGCGGCTATTAATGCAACTTCCTCCCAGACCCAGTCATCACCTTTAAGTCTGCAAACCCTTCGCAAACCAAAAATTACTTTTGATGACAATTCAAGTTCAGAAGATATTGAGGACTCTTCGTCAACTGACGAAGAGCAAGATGAGGAGGACTACAGTCTGAACTCAAAGTCTGACAACATCGAGAGCGAAAAAAGGAATCAGGATCAGGTTGGAAAAACCTAATCTGCAATATGACAACAAAAGCCAAACGATCTACAACGACGAAGAAGAACCATCAAAGCCAGACTACGTGGAGGAGCCAGACGAGAACAGTCATAAAGAGTATGAAAGAAGGAATTTTCGTGAGAAAAGACTAGTTGGAGAAGTTGTCCAGAAGAAAACAATTGAGATAACAATTAAAACCAGAGCGCAAGCCAAACGTGAGCAACTCGAACAATTGCTGAGGGATGACAAATAAGAGGTCAATCAAATAATAACAACAGCAGAGTATTCTCCCAATTATGGAACTCTCTCGTAAATAGAAGAGAAGGAAGTGAGAGAATGTTTTCTTTTAAATCAAAGTGCTTGCGCTTTGATTGAAAAGAAAATGTGAATCTCACTTCCTTCTCTTCTTCCCGCCTCGATACACTCCCACCCTTATTATAAACAGATTCTGTTAATGACCCATCTTCCTTCTTCTTCGGGCGTGAGTATGTATTGAGCGCCATAACATTGTTATGTTTTTTAATGTTTCTATCCTTTTTAGCTATTTCACATCACCGTTGTAATCTATTACTATTTTGCATTTCAGATCAGTTGGGTGACTGACCCTTAAGTGATGATCTCTCGTAAATAGAAGAGAAGGAAGTGAGATTCACATTTTCTTTTCAAAGCAAAGAGAGAGTGAAGTGAATATAATGAATCGTGAATTATAACAATCGCACTAATGGTTAATGAATGCATTTCAACGGAGAAAGAGAATCCATCGAAGTGTTGGATCGAACAACTGCATTTCCCAGGTGCTTTGCAGTTATTAAAGTTGTTATTGATTCAACATTAATATGCTTCTCCATGTACAAGCCCGGATCAAGAATTGCTGTAATTGCATCGTTGAATAAATGAGAAATAGTTGGAAGAAAGTTCAATGTCTTGCATTTTTAAATGCACTCCCTGACATGTTTTGTCCGCAAGCAATATGATCTATTCCTGTTTCATTGTTAAAAATGACAGATGAAACATATCCTTCTAGCCATTCATCATGATTCGTTGAACCAATAGTTAAACGATTTTGAAGTGTTGTTGTTGAACGACAGGAACAAAAATTATCTTTCGTAAATCCACTTGACCATGACTCTTGAATAGATATATCATGACCTCCAGTGATGTTAGTGGAGTGACAGTTAGAGAAAAGCAAAACGATAATGATATTATAGGATTTTCAGTGTCATTGAATAGATAATGCGATATACTGATTGCTCCACCTGTTCCGTTTGTTTCGCATGTGATAAAAATGCAATCTACTATATTCAAAGAAGCCAATTCACCAATCCACAGCCCTCCACCTCTTCCCTTTCTGAATAGTTATTTTTACACGAACAGTTTTGAAAAGTCAATTGATTAAAGCAATCGAGTTGATCAATAGGATGGCTTATCGATCGCCTGTGATGAAATGCACCACCATCAGCATTTCCAGAAATGTTTATAAAAGAACAATTATTATAGCACATTTCAGCTCCAAATGCGTCACACACAGCACCAACAGACATTGCCCAACAATTAATAAAGTCTGACTCATTAACATAATGCTTGCTATTTCCAACAAAATCTAATGCACCACACACTCCTTGAGAACAAAAACAATTTGAAAACAAACATCTAAAAATCAAAATATCTGCTTTTGTTGATGATTGTATTGCTCCACCTCTCACACTTTCTTCATTTGAATAACAGTTTTGAAATTCTGTATCAACAACAGAGAAAGGTTCATCACTTGATAATGAGATTCTTTCCGTCAGAACAGTTTTTTTGATGTTTGAAAATGTTGTATTTTGAATATCCATACTTCCTGAACACTTTTCTTTTCCATAAACAATGCATCCATCGTTCGCATTTTCAACTTTGTTGAATAAGCAATTGAAAATTTTGCAATTTCCACAATCTATTTTTGTGGGGTCAGAATCTTTATTTTCAACATAATTCGAAATGTTCCAAAAACAACATTGTTGCAAGTTTGTCTGTGTGGTGATGCAAGGTTGAAACAACGGAAATTTTGAAGAGACGATAACCGAAGAAAAAGGCTTGACAGAACTGTTATTGAATCCTTTGACTGTTTTTTGTTAAAAATAGTCTGAAAGGCATCAACCGATAGCAACAGTTTGGAGTCGAGCTTTCTGAAAAGTTGAAAAGATGAATGCACCCGTTATCAAGAATGATTGATGGCGAGAAAGAAAACTTCGTTTTTATTTTGAAATTGTTAACTTTGCATATTGATTTTGACACACTCAAAGTAGAAATCGTTCTGCTGTTGGATGGCAGCTAAATTAATAATATCAGCTGTTGAATTCACTGAAAAGCATGATGAATCAATAATTGCTATTGGAGGGTTAATTTTTTTCGAGAGTCATTAATTTATCACGTTCGAAGAAAAAATTT